>NC_089759.1:33079156-33104156 GCF_040412425.1 Macrobrachium rosenbergii
CGCACTGTACTAGAAATCGTCTGCTCACATCCAGCGAATGGCACACTTAATATTACCTTCTGCACGATCAGGGAGCAGCTACCCCATCAGAAGCAACCATTCTTGCAGAGAGCAACAAAGCCCTCAGGTGCTGACGCCCTATTGGGATAAAAGTCCCCTATAGGAGCAGCAACAATCACAGGAGAATAGCTACTTTCCATCACGCCACCCTGGGCCAGTCATCCACCATCAAATTTCAGCCATCGCTCAGCTTGGCAGTCAGTACCCGGGATCAGTGACCGGCACACCAGCAATTAATAGAGTACAGGGTTATTCCGCTTCTGACCAAAATAAGGACAATTTCGTGCATGCCGTCGTGTGGCTGCATTTGGTCGAGGTTAAGATAAAGAATGGTCATCAGTCAGTATTTGACCTAACCAGAGTGAAGAACAAGAGCTCTCTTAGCCCGGATTAAGGCAGCCAGTCCTTAACCCAGATACAGGCGGTCAGTCCTTAACCCGGATTAAGGCGGTCAGTCCTTTTAATCTCGACTACCCGACCAATCCTGAACAGAAACATCTCTTCTGAGAGAAGTCAAAAGAGGAAATATGCAAAACTAATAAAACAGCCTTTAATTCAGCAGTACCTGAAGATTGACGGGGCCTCTCTCACCTAAGGCCGTAAAAGAAAGAGTGAGTGTGGGTTGGCAAACATTTCCCACAGTTACCCCTTCATTTCCTTGTTTTCCTGGTTTTCTTCTATGGCCGCCTACCAGTGACGCCACAAACATTCTCAGTAACGACGGGACGGACTAATCCTCTACTCTGTTAATCCTGAGGAAGAATGTCCAGTCCACCCCTGCATAATCATCCCTTACTCCATCAGCTAATGAAAAGTCAGGATACTGACAGGTACAGGTTTCAAGTCAGAAAGCACTCTTCATCTAGCCTCTGATTAGGTCTCATTATATTACACGTCTTAAGCTGTTTTGTACAGTTCCCGGCTTGGACACTCACTGTTCATACCGCTGTTTGCTGTATTATCTTAGTGGAGTGTTGGTGAAGATTGTGGTTCGCTCACATCATCATCCTAACCATCATTTTCTCTTTCCTGTGCTTTCAGTTCCACAATTCCCCAGTCATCTCGGGCCTCCCATCTCGTAACTCTCATCCAAGCAAGAGTGGGCGCACCCACACTCCTTCTGTCCGGGAGAACCCAGATGGCAGTGTCACGTACTATAATCCATAGTGGGGTTATCTTATTTGTAGTTTGATTATTGTGGGGATAGATATAAATAAGATATCAAATTTAACTTCTGGATTCAAGGTTTTTCGTAGAACTCGGGTCGCATTTCGTATTCATGGATACCAGCATTGTGTCAAAAGTTTTCCTTTTCTTGTGATGAAGGAGGCTTCCCGTATCGGAAACTTTGGTTGCTTTTATTTTCGTTGACATCGCTTGTCTTCCCCTATTTTCGAATAGGCATTTTTTTGTAAATCCTTACTTTTGCCATTTGGTGTCCTGTTATGCATATTTCATGCGAGTGTTTGTTCACTTCAATAATAACAACAGGAATAATAATAATAATAATAATAATAATAATAATAATAATAATAATAATAATAATAATAATAATAATAATACA
This sequence comes from Macrobrachium rosenbergii, assembly GCF_040412425.1. NCBI lineage: Eukaryota > Metazoa > Arthropoda > Malacostraca > Decapoda > Palaemonidae > Macrobrachium > Macrobrachium rosenbergii. The sequence continues at coordinate 33,080,781 of NC_089759.1, forward strand.
ATTTACCGCTACATGGAATAGCTTAATTATTAACTCTCAAACTACTACTGTTACCGAACCGTATTATAACAGTAATAAGACTTATGATAGGATAGATTACATATACACTGCCTTTACAAATAGTATAAATAATTATGATTTTGATTGCTAGGCTAATAAAAATATTTCACATGGTTATGTAAGAGTATTTTTCCCTCCAGTGGTACTAGCAACCGCCACCATTCCTTCTCAGTATTATATATATATATATATATATATATATATATATATATATATATATATATATATATATATATATATATAATGAAGGGGAAATTAGGATGAAATGTTACCAATTGACTCTCAAGTGGGTCGGGAAGTTAGGTAAACTCCCTTTGATATCTTAGGAAGATGCCTACCCAGGAAAAACCTTAGGTACAGAAGTATTTTGGTTCTAGTTTCTTTTATGACTTGTGTGGGTGAATTGGTAGCGCCTTGGCCTTTCATTTGAGAGACCGGGGTTCGATCCCAATGTGAGTCAGAAGTTTATTTCTATGAACCATGGCTCGTGTGTTAATGAGTCGCATTAAATGCACTCTGAAGGGGTAATTCGAATTAATTGTTATCAGTTGAGTCGCTGGTGGGTCGGAAAGTAGGTACAGTTCGCTGATATATATATATATATATATATATATATATATATATATATATATATATATATATATATATATATATATATATACACACATACACATACACGCCATTGTGTCTATTCTCCCCTTTTTGTTGGATACTGGAATGTCTACACACATTTCCTCATTCTTTTTATAACGTCGTTTACACGCATTCCCGCATGATATTTCTTGAGTACGATCTTCATATCAAATGGTATTCTAAGAATATCACGAGGAATTGTACCCCGTACACCGAGCCGTGAGTTTCCTTGTGGGCTGACAGGATTAGTGATAGCAGTTAAGATTAAAAGGCTTGGGTTACTGACCAAGCAATTCGTCTTTGATTTAGTCCCTAGGGAGGAAGATACAATAAAAATTATTCCTAAAATTGACGAAATATTCTCAAAAGTATTGAATTACAAAAATGGGGAAACCTACTTATTGTAATAATAAACAGGATGCTTAACACCATACTGTTGTCCTTCGTAGCTATTCCGTTACTTGGTTTCAGAGTAGTGGAATGTTAAACCTGACCTGCTGTTACGCACATTTGACATGAAATTAATTTTGGCCTTTTGAATAAAATATGTAAATGCAGGACGCCATTATGTCGTGACAAAAGACTGGTTTCATATGACATTAGTTCTGAAGGATATAATTTTAATATAATAAATCATATTATTGAAAATAAGCTAGGAATCACAACATAAAGTTGACTTGAATTCCTGATGGCACTGGAATGTTAAATCCAACCTTTTCGAATACTGCGTTTTTTATCGAATCCTAAAGAGTTGATTTCTTAAGAGCTGAAACTTCCCAGTAATCGCTACTTCACTTTCGGAAGGACTCTAAGAAGGGAAAAAAAATTTATGCTTCCAAGTGTTTCCTAAATCCCTTCCCATACTGACGATCTCTACGATCTTATGTAGTCCCTTATTTCAGAAGGCAAACTGGGAAACGAGCGAAGTTTGTCAAATATGATCTGAATACTTGTCAACTTCAGCACTGAACGTCAGCCGGCTCTCCCGAGCTGCTCTTTATAATTTTCGTAGACCTCTAGCAGAAACAAGGGGAGAGAGAGAGAGAGAGAGAGCAGCTAAATTCGATGTTTTCTCTCTCTCTCTCTCTCTCTCTCTCTCTCTCTCTCTCTCTCTCTCTCTCTCCTAAGCCCATTTTTATACTACTGGGATATTCTCTTAGTCATTGTATGTGATTTGAAATAAATTTGACTTTCAGTATTCTGTTAACATTGTGTTTTCTTTACTTACGCATAAAGTAACTGAATACGAAATTTCTCTCTCTCTCTCTCTCTCTCTCTCTCTCTCTCTCTCTCTCTCTCTCTCTCTCTCTCTGACTTTCAGTATTCTGTTAACATTGTGCTTTCTTTACTTACGCATAAAGTAACTGAATACGAAATTTCTCTCGCTCTCTCTCTCTCTCTCTCTCTCTCTCTCTCTCTCTCTCTCTCTCTCTCTCTCTCTCTCTCTCGTTCGTTGCTAGTCTGCTTCATCACTGTAGCATTTCAGCCATATACGAGTATAGATTTGCCGAGATATCTATTATTCTATAGTTAGAATCACGTATACATAACAACTATTTTATATGTGAGAAAAGTAATACTTCTTATCGATTACTGTCAGAATAACTTTAAATTGTAGTAAATACGTAAACCTATGTTGATGTTGAGTAAAAAAAAATGTGGGAATGGCTTATGAGGAAGGGAGAGAGAAATGTAAATAAATAAGGATTGGGGGTAGGAACTGCATCTATATTAAATCATATTTCGACAGCAATTTCTATTGAGGGCGTAAAAACAAATGTAACAATAACAATTTGGTGAATGATTGAGATGAAAAGAATTCAGTCAACATTGTAAAAACATTAAACTCTATGAGCTTCCTTCTCTCGAAAACAAAAACAACTTAAGTAGATAAAACAAACATTAACATTAACAAAACATTAACAACACAAGCATTAACAAAAACACAAAAACTACAGATGAAAGGGTAACGACTGAAAACAAAAGCTGTGCTGAAATTTAATTGGAGAAAGACTTGCCTTCTAATTGGTTGCTTCATCTTTTGCTTGCCTGCACTAATTGCAGGTGGTTACCTCAGTGATTAAGAGAGAAAAAGCGTATCATTAATTATCTCTGAAAATTAGGAAAACTCTTAGAATGGCAACATCTGAGTGCGATGGGCGGCGACTGGATAATGAGAATATTCTTACAGACAGGTTACATGATTCAAGTTTGCTTATCTTAATACGAAATAGAATAGAACATTCAATTGTGTTTTACTAAGATAGTTATAGTAGTTCAGTGCAGAGCAATATATATATTATTTTCGAACACATTCTAAATCCGAAACAGTGTTTTTTCTTTTTAGATCAAGTTTAATAATTAAGGTTTTAGATCCATTTTAGTGAAAATACGGGACAAAAGGAGTTGTAATCAACGGATACTTGCCAAGTTGTAAGAGAAAGAAAAGCAACCGAACTGAAAAAATAGGAACATCAATTTTGGCCATCTGGAAGTGAAGCAGCGACAAGTTCAGAGGAAAAAAACACTTGTTCTAAGGACAAATAGAGGCGAAGAGTTTGTCATTTGTCTCGAGGATGAAATAAGATTCTCAAGAGGGGAAGGATATAGCAGCTGTAGCACTTCAGCTGTTGACTGAAACAGCATTATCAACCATCGCTTTCACTTTTACCGTCTGGGGAAAAGTATTTCTTCTTCAGATTCGGCACTGCAAGAGCTATGCTTTGAGGAGAAGGCCGGTTTACATTTTTTTTTAAAGGAGCAATATATGACATTCGTAACAAGCTTTTAAAGATAAACAGACCCTCGGTAAAATAAAAAAGGATTTTGGACAAATGTAAAAAAAAAAAAAGGTGCAGTAACAATCAAATAACAGTTTAGTAAATAACAATTAACTGCCGTAAGTTGCAGACGCCGTCAACTCATAAATTCTCAAGACCTTCCGTATGAATATAGAAATGGAGCTTACGGTTATCGCTGCAAATGCAATCACTTAACAGAGAAAAACCTCATGCTGGCCTTCTTGACCTGCGTCATTAAGGCTATCTTCATTTTAGGAAAAATGTCAGTTTTAAGCGGAAGCCTGACTCATCCAAAATGTTATATAATTCATTTTACGTATTATAAAGGAAACTTCCTGGTACGAACCATAGGTTCCGTAGAATAAATGGATTAAGAATAGACATTCAAGCTTGATGACACTCACAGAGAGAGAGAGAGAGAGGGAGAGAAGTTACACCACTAAAGAATGCATACGGAATAGAATTCAATATTGAATGAGATACATTTCAACGTTGTTTTCATGATCATATTAATAAGGTACATGTCGAAGGTTAAATAACTTACAAAATACTGGAAGACCAATATTACTGGTCCTTGCCCTTGAAGTATGCAGTACTTCTTAATAAACGGACTCTGAATCCAATACATCTTTCAAGAGCCGGTAAATCTACTTAAATAGAAACATTCAGTTTCCAGCGCAATATGACACCCCACCTAAAATACCGCAATTCCTTTTTGGCTTTCAGGTTCGACCAGTATACGTCATCAAACAAAAAACATTGAGTTCCATAAACGAAATCGAGAACACAACACTAAACTTAAGGGAGAACTGCATAGCTGAAATTTTCCATATCTAGTGTTCGTATATTTACATCTAAAAAAGTCGCCGATCTCTCTCTCTCTCTCTGTATATATATATATATATATATATATATATATATATATATATATATATATATATATATATATATATATATATATATATATATATATATATATATATATATATTATATATATATACATATACATATACATATACATACATACACACACGGATGATGAGTTACTGACGTCGTGTGAAGGCAAACTTTCTGTCTTAAAAAAAGGTAAAAGCAAAGTAAGAAGAGAGAAAAAGAGAATTGCTTTTCCGAAATTCTCTGGCAGACACTTGTATAGCCATTTCAACAAAAGAAGAAAATCAAGCGAATCTCGTTCTCTTTAATGGCTGGAGGTCCACGTACTTCCCGGAATAGCTTGTGTTTTTCATTCACATAATGGAACGCTGATTGTACCCTGATTGTACCGGTAAAACTTTCGAAAAGGTCTCTTCCTTTTAAGGTAGGGTAAGACTGGATTTTTTTTTGTGCTCTGTATATACAAGGATTTCTTATTACTATTGTAGGCTTACATAGATATTTGATATTTTTTTTTTCACAAAACTATCAATCAAGCGTATATATGCTGTTGTAATAATGGCTTTAAAGTATAACTCTTGTATTTTTTAAATGAGTCTCTTTTTAAAAGTAGACGCTCCCTTTGTAGACGAAATAAAGAGAACCAAAATGTATTATTATGAAATTCTTTTCGTTACCAGTTAACTGAAAAAAGGTTAATTTCTTCATTGAGAATGTTCTGAGAAAAGTTGTATTTCAAAAAATATTGTGTATAAAACTGTTTCTTATGCGTATCAGCATCTTCGCTATTCTGTGTATCACACTTTTGACCAATGATGTGCTATTTGATTTCTTATGGGAACATATTGGTAAATACCAATGTTATCATAGGATATTGTTGTCCAAAGCAAATTCCGTCTGTCAAGAAAACGTGGAGGAAATGAGCTTTCGATGAAGGATTACGAAGCTACCTCCAGTAAAGACGCAGATTGAATGACTTAAAACGCACTGAATTCACTCAGAAAGCGAATGCATGAACAACTGACCTTGTGTTTACCGTTTCACACCTCGTCATTTGCAACATGTACCTAAGAATGTACAACACAGAAGAGATGGTGAAGAAGGCATTCAATCAAGAAGCTTTCGGAAGCATTGTTCTAAGCATCATCTCTTATTCACGATAGGAAGAGCAATAAAGCACGTTAAAAGAGGAAGAAGAAGAATAGCAATAAATATCAGGACTCTGGTGCTCGAACCATCCCACAAATTAGTAACTACGTCCAGCGTTGGTGAAGTTTTATGGCGAAATAAAGTAGATATTGAGAGATGAAAACTAATCTTGAACATAATACTAACAAGAACTCAACCACCGAGTAATGCTATCATTGGATGGAATTTGCCCATAGACCATTAATCCTGCAGCCAAAACCATAACCTGGGCGATTGTATTTTTTTTTTTTTTTTTTTACTATTTCTTAGGTTAGTCAACATAGGACAACGAAGTATCCCAGAAAGAGAACGCATACACTTTACCAAGGAAGTGAAGCAGTGTAACACCATAGTGGTTACATAAATAGTTGAAGATATACAAGTTAAATACATTTTTAAGGTATAAAAGGAAGATAAATCTTTTTGGGCAAAGACCTCAATATCTGAGTAAATTATTGCCCTCGTCTGTCTTTCATTAACTGTGTTTATAAAGTACTATTCAAAATATTTCTTTTGTTTTATGCTGTGATATCAAAACGTGTAATTTTGACAAAAATAGTATGGATAAACAACGACACATAAAATCAGCCTTGGCTGGGGACAGTGAGCGACCACCGGTTATCTGATGAAGCCAATAACAATCCCTAATTTATCCGCCATAACAGAAGTTTCTGAATTACTACTGTATGAAGTAATATAAAGTCTGGCGTTATCTATTTTAACTGGTTTTACCTGCAAGAAACTCCTGGATTCATAATTTAAGGAAATTTGTAGTACATCAATGCGTTGCAAACGAAGCTAATCACGTGTCAGTCCGCTGGCATCATTAGTGGCCCATCCATTGTTATTGTAATCACGGTTTACAGATATCCATGTACAAATATCTACTTAAATTGTACTAACCAATGATATGACAAACCAACACCTCAACCTGTCCAGGTCCACTTAAACAAGGAAAGTAGGAGTCGAGGTATAAGAATGGAGATTGGCCCAGATGATGCGATAGACAAGGCAGTAGGTTTCTATATCACCCTTACGACAAAAAACATATGATCACAAACATGTTTAAATTGATATTCGTATTGTAATGCGTGTTAAAAAAACTGATGTATCAACACAAATCTACCTCCCGTTAGCCTTTTATTCATAGAATGATTGATCCCTGTATTTTGTGAAATGAATCATTCTGTATTTCTTAAAGAAGGTTATTCACTAGCTGTTTAGACTGATCTCCATATAATTTTTCTTATTTGTTCGATAGTGTATTGTTTCATTTTTGTAATTCTGCTATCCTTCTTCCTTTACTGATATCTCCTAACATGAACCTTTTCTCTAAATCGTCGTTTTTTATTATTATACATTTCATTATATCTAAGTGTTAACCCTGGTCCCATCTTTTCGTTTTCTCTGTTTATTTATTTATTTCTTTTTTTCATTCACAGCCGCTGATCACTCGTTTAGTAAATTCCTGTTTCAGTACATTTTGTCTCGTCAAACCAAATCGTCTTGAGGACAAAGTTTCCAAATCATCAAATCCTCCCCCAGAAGCAAAACACCTTTTCAACTCCCTTTCATGCGAAATTATCGTAATTAGATGCAGCTTTTCCTTTTCCCATCCGTAACATCATATCAAGCCACTGGCTTTTCTCCTGATTTGTAAAAAAACATAGTCATTCTGCGCCTTCCTGTTATTTATATTCCTTTCAGTTCATTCAGCCATCTTCGGGAGAAAACTACGTAACGCAATTGCACTCCCCAGTTCGTTTATTATTTGTCTGAGTCTGCCGGATATTATTCGACATGGGGACACTGGCAGATAAAAATAGATCTCGGAAACTCAATGAGAAATTTGTCGACTAAGATGGAATGTCCCTTTAAGACGAGAAGGCCTGGTGTATAATCTTTCCTTTTAGACCAAATGGCCGCCTTCAATCAAGTCCCTTTTTTTTTTTTTTTTTTTTTTTTTTAGGAATCATTAACTTTTCCTTCAGGCGTCTTTCAACGAATTCTCCCGGATTTCGCTCTCGTGATATTTTTTTTTTTTTTATGATTTTGTGATCTTTCTCATCCATGAGCGTGATGTTAATAAATTCAACGAATTTTATTACAACATGAGAGTCGTGTCTAAATTAGATTGTGTCGAAGGAATTCACGCATATTATGATGTAGCCCCATTAATATCAAACTTGCCAGGCTATGAAGTAGTATGCCTCGCCATATCCGCGTAAGTATAAATACTATTTCATTAAGATAGTGATGAAATAGACATTTGAAGAAAACCCCATTGTATTCGGTAAAAAGATCGATAACCTGAAAAAAGTTCGAACATACGATACATATGATATTCCTTATTGTAGGGTCCATTAGTCGATGTATTCTAAGTTTTATTGTTCAAAAGGTACAAGAGTTCTGTAGTAAAAGTAAAGAGACAGTAATTACCTGCAAAGAAGCTTGCCCCAAAATCCCAAAGCTGAATATGAAAAAAAAGGGAGAAAAAGTGGGCCCCCAGAATAAAAATAATGTGACCTCAGCAAACATATACTGTAATTGAAGTATTAGTGAGTAATCACTAAAAATAAAAAAAAATAAAAAAATTAAATCAACTCCTTCTATAATCAAAGTCATTAATTAAATGGATTCTCTGATTTCAATAAGATAATTTTTCTATTTTCACGTATTCCAATTTTTCTAACAGCCTTCGGCACATCCCATTTATACATATTCAAGTTTAACATCTTTTATTTTCCAGTTAGACAAATTTTTCTACGCACTTCAGACATTGATTTAAAATAATTTGCTTGAATAGACTTTTAGTTTTCTGTAAAAGATAACTATTGCGCCGTCTTTGTCTGTCCGTCCGCCCTCAGATCTTAAAAACTACTGAGGCTAGAGGGCTGCAAGTTGGTATATTGATCATCCACCCTCCACTCATCAAACATACCAAACTGCAGCCCTCTAGCCTCGGTAGTTTTTATTTTATTTAATTAAGGTTAACCATAATCATGACTGGGGCAACGATATAGGTCAGGCCACCACCGGGCCGTGATTAAGGATTCAGGGCCGCGGCTTATACTGCATTATACCGAAACCACGGAAAGATAGATCTATTTTCGGTAGCCTTGATTAAACGATGTACAGAAAACTCGATTGCGCTGAAGAAACTTCGGCGCATTTTTCACTTGTTTTCCATTCTCTCCAACTGCATCCAGACAGCTATAAGAAAATTGCTCAACAAATTTCATTGATCGATGAAAACGATACACTGTTTTCGATATGGGGGCTGTATTACAACTCTGTATTTTACCAGTATGCATATGTTGCCACATATGCATAATAACTATAAATGAGAAAACACATACTAGAGAGATGAAATGGACAAGCATAGCGCAATTATCGAACATTCCATGTTGTTTCAAGGAAATGGTTTTAGATTGTACAAACAGTTACCATCATAAATTTCAGATGCATTCAATTCTTTTATTATTAATGGCGTCGAAGTTATTTCCAGTGTCTTTGAGAGGTTTTGCTCTTTTTTTTCTAAGCTCAGTGTATCAAGTTGATCTTAATTTTTTTCTGAAATTTCTAACGAAGTGATAAGCTGTATTTTTGTAGTGTTTCTTACAATATTAACGTAAAAGTATGTGGAATATTTCCAACTAAATTATGGCCAAGTTTATATATATATATATATATATATATATATATATATATATATATATATATATATATATATATATATATATATATATATATATATATGTATGTATACACACAGTACAGAGCTAGACAGATGCACAACAAATCTTATTGACAAAGATGTTGAAAGTCTCATTTCATATTCTCGCGATAAAGCAGTGAAGCAGAGTAACATGCCTCCGTGAGTACCAAAAATTAGGACACAGAAAAGTCCGGAAGAAAATTGGAAATCCCAAAGGCACAGGCTTCACCACGAAGCTTTGGGCTGAAGTATCCTTCACAAGGGCGGGAGATTAAGGCCTGAGCTCTCAGCTAAGATGGCAAGTGGCGAATATTCACGGGGACTGCAATGGATGGACTGGTTTCGCTCACAAAGAGAATACAGGAGATAGATTAGATTGTTGCTGTATACGAGAAAATTGAAATATTAGAAAGGTTAAAGAATTATTTTATCTCCATTCGTGTAAGAGGGAACATAACTAACGTTAGTTATGTTCCCTCTTATACGAATGGAGATAAAATTTGTGGTACACGATATTATTTGCAAAGCATAATCAGGTTTGTTTTTATAATTTTCCACATTGTGTATTGCCAAACCACTGTCATCTCGAGTCAGGATATTTGTTAGGAATGGTGACGATTATATTTTAACAATTAAAAACGGTCTTGTGACTGAAATTCATTGCAAAACCATCCGATTAACTGTAAATGACTAAAACGAAAGAGGAATTTTAGAAGTGCATTTGGAAGTCATTAATTAACCAAACAAGTCGGGTACAGAAACATAAATGTAAAGAAATGAATAAGAACTCTGCGTAGCAGAAGTGGAAGGTATTAGTGTAAGTTTGCAGAATTCCTGTGGAGGTAACTGTTGATAAAGTTAGAAGAATGGCAAGACACTGAAAGCCGTTTTACTATAGTTCCCTTGCGATTAAGTGGCTGGCCAGGAATTTCATATTAAGTTTGGGTGAGTGGAAGGTCCTAAAAGAATGAATAATAATAACTCCCCCGATGCATAAAATTAGGGACGACGGACTTGTGACTGTAACAAAAAATTATAAGGGATAATATTTGTTAGTATATGAGAGAATGTTATGATAGGTTCTTAACTGATGGAATAAGAAAGGTGAAACCTAAATTGATATTGGTAGAACCCTTTAGGTTAAGAGGAGGAGGAGAACATGTTCATAATGCGTTTTGCCTAAAACACTTTGTTAAAAGGCTAAAAGTAATGTGAAAATATGCATGTAGCATAAATGGATGTAGAGAAAGATTGCGACAAACTAGTGGTTACCCGCTGTGGCGTGTGATCAAAATGTGTGTTGTAAATATGCTATATATATACATACTGTACATACATATATATATATATATATATATATATATATATATATATATATATATATATATATATATATATATATATATATATATATATATATATATATATATATGAAAATAAGAATGGCAGTATTTCGCTTTTCCTTTTGTGTATATAATATTATTCATTGTTTAACTATGTATTAAATGGTAATTTGATTTTAAAATGGCGATCAATTTTGAATTAAACAAGATATGCTTTTTCTGAATGATTTCTACTTAGTATTCATAATGACACCGATTTTTTCTTTGCAAACAGATTTTCGAAAGATTCCGAAAGATTATATAAAAATAATTATTCCTTTCCAAAGTGCCGTTCCAAACTTTGTAAGTGTAATTGCAGACCAAGTAAAGAAATGAAATGAATTATATTCCTACCGGTATTAATAAGAGGGTTCGCATAGAGGCTATTGACTCAAAGACCAGATATGTAATATATTCAGACCATTAGTTCGGTTCCTGCATGCCCAAACACAAACCAAATAATGTCAACACAGTGGTATTTGCATTGCACAAATCAGACCCTTGGTAAACCGTGAAGGATTATTCGGGCGCATGCAAAGGGATTGCAACCCCTCTGATCGAGCTTCTGATTGCATTCACGTTTGTACTTTTGAAAGTTTACATATAGTTAGCGAAATCTTACCTCAGTCCAGATGTTTTAGAAGAAGTGTGTTAAATGTTTAGATTTCAGGGCATATATTTCGCCTGCGCTTAACCAGCAAAGGTGTGAGTAAACCAGCAAAGAAAACGGGAACTGTAATAGAGCATTGCCTCAGACGATTTTGGATTCACTTCTCTGCCTATTCCTACTTGTCAGGTGTGAATATTTTTCTTTGGTTTTACTCTCAACCCGGCAGTAGTTTTCTTATCTCAAAGTTGTGAGATAAGAAAATAAGTTGTGATTATGGTTTGTGGTGGCTGATCTTTGCAGATGGTATGGTGCTCTGAGCAGAGTGAAAAGAAACTTTAGGAAATCAAAGTGTATGCAAAAGGAGAAAGTTGAGATTGAATATATACATTCGAAAAGTCGTGAGAGTAAAGGAAAGTCGATGAAGTAATTAATATTAAATATTTTGTTCAGAGAATAGAAAGGGTAAGTAAAATAAAGCCGAGTTCGCTCCACAATTTCTTCATACATCACAACTTTAGTTTCTAAGTTAACTAAAGTCTATTTCAATATTTCTGGCCAAGCCGTGCTATCTCTCTGGCTTCTCCTCTTTGTCTCACCTCCTCTCTCATCCGATTCTCATCCGTTAATATTCACTCTCAAATACGTGTACGAATCAGCAGCTTCTGCCATTCCACCTTCCGTATCAATATTCACTGTTCCATCATCCGAGTTCCTCTTTTACCATCATAAACTAACGCTTCGCTCTCATCTATTCTCGACCATCTCCTTTTGTAAACACTTTCAAACTCTTAGAAGCTTCTGAAGTTTCGCTCCTCGATTTTAATCAGTGCTGTATTATCTGCAAACATCAACATTTCGAACTACAGTCTCGTTTAACTTTCTTATTGCAGAACTTTGGTCTTGCATATCCCGTCCTTTCTCTGCCTTCTTGCAGACTCCATACTTTACTAATATGGACGGTCATGAAGGAATAAAGGCCCATGCTCAGACACACTTTTACATTTGACCAGTTACTGAAATACTCTTCTCCCCTTATCAGTACTTTTATATAATCGTGCTTTGACAATCGAAATGCATCCATATACATTTCATAAAATACGAAACCCCTATATGATTATAATTCTCATAGTTGTACATGTCACTTTTACTTTAATGCGAAGGGAATGATGATTTATTCAGTCCTTTGCAAAATATACCACCCCCCCCAAAAAAAAATTCTTAGCCGCTCAATGTCCGAAGTCTTTTCACCTCGTCATCTATCCACCACATTCAACAATTCTACAAAATATTCACACCATCGACCCAGAACTGCATTCACTTTGGGCAGAAGCTTCTCATTATCGTCTTTTATTCCGAGACCCATTTGTTCGTTAACTTTTCTCTCCTTTAATTCATTGCGGAATGGCTTCGCACTCTCCCGAATTTCTTGCTCACCGTTTTTGCTGTTCTTTCTATTGCTTTCCTGCGTTCTCTCTTTCACGGTTTTCTTGAACATTTTATCCAGTTTCTCCAATGACTGTTATGTTGCTGATCTGTAATTTTATGTAGCTACACCTAAGAGAATCAACATTTTTACTTCACAAAATACATTATTTTTCGTCTCATCTCTCAGTATTTGTAATCCTCCTCCAGCGTCCTGTCTTCTGAATTCAGCATTCATCATTTAATCGTTTACAAATAATTGAAGATTAACAATACATCAACTTGCTAAGTAAACTTTCACTGAAAGTAAAGTAAATGTCTGAAACGAAAAAAAATATAGTCGGTATTTGAGAAGAGAAATACAGTGGATATGAGGTATAACTTTTTATGAATTTTTGAAATTCGTCAAAATTTCCTTGATTAAATGAAAATGGAAAGCATGCAAGTTGGACAGCAGACATCGTAGGATCATGAGAATTCTGGGATGAAATATGAAGAAATTATTTGTTTTTGAAAGATACAAAGGCTTACGGAGGTCACAATGGTGTATAGGAAAGTGAAATTGCAAATCGGTTGCTATTCTTCATTAATGTAACTTAGGAAACGTGAGAAAAGCTTTACAGCTATCTTCCGGGACAATCACTTTGGCTGATTAACCTTTCCAAAGGTGGGCGGTAGGTGTTTTTTGGGGCAATAAATGCAATCTTGTTTGTTATTTTCACAGAAATTTCCTGATTATATATTGTGTTAAATAGTTTTATCATATCCATATGCAGTTTAATTACCTGGGAATATGTCATTATATGAGACTTCCTCTTGCCCTCCAGACTTTTAATAATCTTTGAATAAATATCATTTATCAAATATTGTGGTTTGGGACATGTTCATATTTTTCCTCCGTATGATTTAATATTTTTTCAACTCGAATTACCAGAAATTATTTGTGTAAAGTAACCACTTGAAGTTGAATTTGTTTTTCATATATATATATATATATATATATATATATATATATATATATATATATATATATATATTATACATGTGTGTGTTTTTAATGTATATATATATATATATATATATATATATATATATATATATATATATATATATATATATATATATATATATATATATATGAGAGTGCAATGTCCAAATTAAACTTTGTACAGGCCTAGCCTTCATATGGCCAAATACTAGGATTATATTTAATATCACGTTTTATTCCAATGACATTAGTTACACATATATAAACACACATGAGTACATATATACACACATACATACATTCACACACATTTATATATATATATATATATATATATATATATATATATACATATATATATATATATATATATATATATATATATATATATGTGTGTGTATGTGTGTATATATATATATATATATATATATATATATATATATATATATATATATATATATATATATATAAATGTGTGTGAATGTATGTATGTGTGTATATATGTACTCATGTGTGTTTATATATGTGTAACTAATGTCACGGGAATAAAAAACGTGATATTAAATATAATCCTAGTATTTGGCCACGAGGCAAATGAAACAACAGACTGAGAGACCCCCCTTTTAGTCTAGGGGATTTTCCAGTCTACTCCGTAAAATAAAACAAAAGATTACGATGAAGACTCGGGTTTACGAAAAACAGCTAAGCTTTGCTGGGTATATAACTATTATAATGAAAACAGAGGTTGTTCCATTTCGTTAAGAACAGCCGTCGACGATTTACTCGGGTATTTGGCTAAAAGAAAGCAAGGCAATGGACGTTAATCTGGATTTCTAACAATCTGTAGTTTTTCTCTTGAATCTCTTTCAAGTATCTTGCGCAGAATAAGATCAAGACTGTAGAGACCAGCGCTTAAACCGTATTTTCCTTTGTTAGTTGTAGTAATGCAGAGTCAAAGAAGTTTCTGGACACGATATCTTTACTTCTTGTAGTTCTGATAAAATAGACAAAGTCAGTCCTAAGTTATAAACAAAGTCTGAACGATCTGAGATATTTTTTGCATTCTGAAGCCTTGATTTGGAAGTGTGAAGAATAAATTAAAAGTCGTTAATGAAAATATCAACCATATTCATGAACTAAATTTAAAAGTTATGACAACAGTAGTGGTATTAGTAAAAATATCATTAACGTTAAAGGGATAGAGTTTTATGTTAATTATAATAAATAGTAATATAATACTGATAACATTTACATTTTAGAATAATGTATACCTTTCTTTATGACAGTGATAATAGGTCTCGAATTCTATTTGATTAAATCATTTCTTGTGCATTAGTTTCCCTTAATGCTAAAGATTAACATAACCAAAAAAACACTAATGCTGAGAAATATTAAAATGCAGTTAATAAAAAACAGCGTTTTCATTGTATTGATAAAAACAGCATTTTAACTTTATTAATGTAAACAGCATTTTCATTTTATTAATAAAAACGGCATTTGTATTTTTTAATAAAAACAGCATTTTCATTTTATTAATAAAAACAGCATTTTCATTTTATTAAAAACAGCATTTTCATTTTCTGTTAATCAAACAGCATTTTCATTGTATTAAAAACAGCATTTTCATTTTGTTAATAAAAACATCTTTTTCATTTTGTTAATAAAAACAGCATTTTCATTTTATTAATAAAAAAAGCATTTTCATTGTATCAACAATACCAAAGCTTATACATATGAAGGCTAGGCCTGTACAAAGCTTAAGTTGGACCTTGCACTCTCATATTCAACAAAGTTAACCAAGTAAATGATTATGAAAAGCGTTACGAAACCATCAAAGACTTAAAGTGATCAGACCAATGTCGCGTATAAATTACCCGTCTGGAAGGGGACTTCAAGTTCCTCAGTAATATATAAAATAGTAGTCAGACTATTGGTTTCTCACAGCGCCCAATTACTGTACTATCCATTGTCGGAAATATTTCCAACACTTGCAAATGAGTATATATAAAATCCATTGGTATTTTTCGTCGCCGTGTTCATTATTTATTTAGAATTTTAGTTTTCTGTAAAAGAAAAATATCGAGATGGCTTTGTGTGTCCGTCCGCACTTTTTCTGTCCGCCCCCAGATCTTAAAAACTACTGAGGCTAGAGGGCTGCAAATTGGCATGTTGATCATCCACCCTCCAGTCATCAAACATACCAAATTGCAGCCCTCTAGCCTCAGTAGTTTTAGTTTATTTAAGCTTAAAGTTAGTCATGATCGTGCGTCTGGCAACGCTATAGGGCATGCCAACTCTGGGCAGTGGCTGAAAGTTTCATGTGCCGCGGCTCATACAGCATTATAATCTACAGAAAACTCGATTCCGCCGAAGAAACTGCGACGCGTTTCTAGTTAGAAGCAACATTCAATATTTCCCTTGTCGTAACGAATGTATTTTAATATCCCTGTAAAATGTCATCGTGGGAGAAGTCGCCTACTCTGGATTTTCCAGCAGAGTTTTTGATAGTTTCTTTCCTTGTAAATCAATAGAGCAATTATTTTCCCGTAGTGAAAAGACCATTTCATGTTTTTCAGTCACCTGAAATTTTTACTGTCATGTCGAAGTTCACTTTCCGAGAAGAACGATAAAAATCATTTATAGAAGAATGGAAATTGAAGTTAATGGTTTTGTATACAGTTAAAAGAAACACACAAAAATACACACGCATGACACACATTATATATATATATATATATATATATATATATATATATATATATATATATATATATATATATATATATATATATATATATATATATATATTTCTAATGAAAGGAGCCTGTAAAATCGCTGAAATGTAGAAAGTTAATGCATTAAATTTCTACATTTTGGCGTTTCTGTGGGCTGCTTTTATTAGATGGAATTCTGTTTTAACAGAAAATATTTCAGAATCATATATATATATATATTTGTATATGTATTATATATTTATTTATTTGTTTATATATATGTATTATATAATCATGTATATATATATATATATATATATATATATGTATACTTGTATATTTGTATATATATTTATACACACACACACACATTACACACACACACACATATATATATATATATATATATATATATATATATATATATATATATATATATATATATATATATATATATATATATATATAATGTGTGTGTGTGTATGTATGCATGTATAACTGAATCACGAAAACATTGAACGTGATGAACATATAAATAAAGGTAAAATCCACGAAGAAAAGGGAAACACTGGAGTGCTGCGAGGCCTTTCGACTGTCTGTCGTCCTTTGCTTAGCATACTGAAGAAATATAAAAGTAAGTTTACAAAGAAAGCTCATATAAATGACAGATGGGGATTACAAAGAAAAAAATATGTACCTGGAATCCAACAATATTGAAGAATTAGTAGAACTGCCAAAACGGGGTTAAATATATAAGAAAAAATAAATATATAAGAGGTTATATATATATATATATATATATATATATATATATATATATATATATATATATATATATATATATATATATATATATATATATATATATATATATATAATGCTAGTTTTACTTTTTCTTTTAAATTTTTTCAATTATTGATCATTTTGAACGGTAAATTGTACATTTATTAGTCTGTTAGTCCCGGATGTTACAAAATCGACACTTTTATATTTAACTAAGAATGAGTACAGAAAGTAGAACGGATTTTCTGTAGAACGGATCAATTTATATTATCTTTAACTAAGAATGAGTACAGAAAGTAGAACGGATTTTCTGTAGAACGGATCAATTTATATTTAACTAAGTGGAGAGATTTACTAGGTAGGGGATGTTGATGGTTGGGCTGGAACGGTAAGCCTCTCTCTCTCTCTCTCTCTCTCTCTCTCTCTCTCTCTCTCTCTCTCTCTCTCTCTCTCTCTGCTCCAGTCAGCGAATAGGTTAGTGATCCACGAGAATTGTCCAGAGGTCACGGAGGCGCTCCGACGTTGGTAACATTAATAATTCCTCATATTTTTCTCTCCTCACTTGAGATCTGTCATCAATCCTTTCGTAATCTTTCTGTATTGATATGTCTTGCGTTGTCATTCTTTTTCATTTTTACCCTTTGTATATTACAATTCTGTTTTCAGCTGGATGGAATTTGTATTGAATAAGACGTGCAGTCGAGTTCTTGGTTGACGGTTATTAAGTTCAAAACCATTTTATCATTTGATTATACTTAATGTATTCGTGAAGGCCGATTGGCGTTCGTGGAACTTATAGTGAAGTAACAGAGTAAAATTTCAGCAGAATCTCAGATTGTTTGAAGAAGCCGAGAAATTAATTGTTATCCCAATTCATATTTGTGGTAAGTGGACTCATTTTAGACTTCCAAAATTATGTTGCTCCCCTCTTACGCAAACTTTATACGGTCAGGGAATGAGATAATAAACAAAGAATGACTAGAGATACCAAAGAAATAAAATAATATTATTTTACTAATTACCTCCACCCCAAAACAAATTCAACCAAACCCAACTAAACAGAATTAGGTGTCTTTATTTTTGTCATTGAGTTTTATTTAATATCACTTTTTAAATGAAGAGTGACTCTCCCCGTTTAGAAGTGGGCTTAATAAGGGAATTGGGTTAGCTGTTCAGTTGAACAATAAAAAAAGCAGAGAATTTTAAGTTTTTAATTCTGTGGTAGATTAGTATCTGCAACTATTCGTATCGAAAGAGGATTTCCCCCCCTTTGCAAGTAACCGCGAAATCTTCCGGTCTCGGAAGCTCGTAAATGGGTATAACAAGCTCTCCTGGAAAGGAAATGGCCCATGAGTGTTAATGAACCCAAGTGCTAGTACCCAATGGGCTTTAGGCAGCCTGTTGATCTCACATAATAACTATTTATGAGTCTTTAATGGCTCTAACATCAGATACTGGGATAGGATCCCCTTACTAGGCGTATGGCATACGAGTGCTAGAAAATAGGTGGGCTTCGTTCACTGGGGATTGAAATGGGTAGCTTATTTAATTTAAATAAATGCTGTTGTTATTTCTTTATGATAAATCAAACAGGGACTCAGCAGATTGCTTCACGAGGCAAACTATATATACTTTTATATAATGAGTTTTCTGCTTCGTTCAACAGATCATATATATTTTATGAACAACATTGTCAGATATTGTAACATTTCTATAACTGTGTGTGTATGTATATATATGTATATATATATATATATATATATATATATATATATATATATATATATATATATATATATATCATATATTTATACATATATATATTTATATATATGTATGTATGTATATATATATATATATATATATATATATATATATATATATATATATATATATATATATATATATATATATATATATATATATATATGTGTGTGTGTGTGTGTGTGTGTGTGTGTATATATACTGTATATGTGTGTGTGTGAACGTGTGTGTATTTGCATCTATGTGGATACGTGTGTGCGTGTGGGTGTGTTCTTAGCAAAAAAAAAGTGGTACTATAAAGCTTTCAGCATGGCACAAAAATCCAACCAAAAGATAATATTGCCTATTTGGGGCAATGAAATTCTCCAACTTTAGGGATTTAAAGGGTTCAAATCTGGCCAGGGTCTCCATCAAAGTCAATGTTTGTATGTATTGAAAGCGGCAAAAAACAAATCTCAAAGGCTAAAGAAATTTTCTCGTCAGTAATCCACCAATCCCTTTACAGAGAAAGTTCGTTGTCATTTTCGACATTTATGCGCCATCAGTCAGAGCAACGTCTAGAAACAGGTGTGAGTCATTTATTTATCATCGTTTTCCATGGAAATGAAAAGACGGTAAATTAGACAATAGCTACTTGAAGCTAGACAAGCCTATTCCTTTTGAATTGTTTTATTTACTAATTATGAATAAAAGTAACGGCAGTCGGGGACAAGGGAGAGCAGGAAACGAAAATGATAAAACAACTGGAACCCTCTCAGCAAATAGAGACTGTGAAACGTCTCCCAGTTCGTGCAAGTTTGAAAATATCTGAATAGAGGTGTAGAAAGCGTGGCATAGGAGTCGGAGGTTACGTTTGTTAACAGATTCAGAACCAACTGATTCGCTCATGTAGCCATTTCAATCACGCAAACACAAACGTTTGGGTGCACACACACTCATATATATATATATATATATATATATATATATATATATATATATATATATATATATATATATATATATATATATATACATACATACATACATATATAGTATATATATACATATATGTGCGTGTGTGTGTGTGTGTGTGTCCTTTGTCGCGATCGGCAACACTCTCGCCAGTCAGAAGAGAATTCGCAAAATCGCATCTTTTAGGAATCCCATGAATGGTTACACACTGTTAAATAACAAAAGCCATCACAGTTTTGTTCATGTACATCACCAACCCACAAACAATAGAAAAATCTACAATTTCCCTGAATCATAACAGCCAACAGAATAACTCTCAAGAGGAGAGAGTTTCAGAGCGTCCAGCTTTCAAGCACTGGGCACATACATCCCCCTAAAAAAAATGGAAGGGTGATGTATTGCAGTCCATTGGCAATATTTGAGTACTGTTTCGTGCAACTTCTCTACGTTCTGAACCTCCAAACTTTACACTGTCCACAATTTTACACTTTCACTTTCCTTTCCATTTCCTCAGATATCTGTTTCTGCAACGGAGGGAAACTACTCCAATTTCCCCTGGGTTATTTATCTTTTTCGCTGAATTCTTCGAACGGTCATCCCTGTAAGAACGACTGCTGTATGTAAGGATCAGAGGTTTGACTTCGTCCCATAGAGGTACCAGAAAATTGTCATTTTTAAGTAAAACTTCAGTTTATTGAAGACTAACATTCAAATTCTTTTTTAAGAAAATCTTTTTTTACGGATATATTAACTTGTGCATACATACATACATACAGACACGTATGTATATCCACATACACACACACACACACACACACACACACACATATATATATATATATATATATATATATATATGTGTGTGTCATGTGTGTGTGTGTGTGTGTGTGTGTGTATATGTGTCTAATAAGGAGAGAAAAGGAAAACAAAGTACCGAGTACTTTCGTGTTATTGTTACACAAATCAGGAAACTTGAATATATGTAACACGAAAAGTTAAAATCTTTCTCTTATCTTTAGCCAGATTCTCCTTTTTTTATCTATAAACAAAGAGGAAGGTAGAAATATATATATTCACAATTTTATTTCTATGACAGAAAACGAAAAGAAAATAATTTTCTATAAAACACTTCGAATTTACCTATGCATTATGTTAGCAAAGGATTATCTATCATATATTGGTATTTGAATCCCATTAACCTATCCATATCTTATAGCACAGATACAGAATGTAACATTTAATGTTTTGGATCGCAACATAAGGAAAGATCTCAGCTGAAGGATTTCAAACTTGCAACCCTTATTTCCTTCATCTGACCATTCATTCTCCAATGGTCATTTCTAGCACAAGCATACACACTTAAACACACACACACACACACACACACACACACACATAAACTTACGCTTTATGTTTCTCGGTCCGTTGATTTATATCAGGTACAAAACTAGATATGAGAGGAAAGTTGATTGGCCACTTGGTTAACCCTTTGATTTCGGTTGTAACGTATACGACGCATTTAATAAACTGGCCCGGAACACTGTTGTGTCGTATACGAGCACCGGTAATTTCCTTTTATGTGAAGGACTGATGATTGAAATACTGGCCTCTTTTTCTTGATATGGTAACAGTCTGTCAGTTGCCATACAGTGAATTCATATAAATTCACGTGTTTCCATAAAATTCATTAGTCTTCATCAAGATGTCACAGGAGGACGGGTCAAGGGTACGACATCCTCGAGTTGACCGCCGGCAGATCGAGAAGAGCTCTCGACGAGGATAACTATTTTATAGACCTTCTCGACTCATTTTCTGGATATGAAAATGAATCGGATTTAGAAGGAAATGAAATGGATAATTATGGTCCTGGTACAAGAGACAGTGATGAAATATCAACCGACAGTGAAAATGACGAAAATCTGCCACCTACAAATGAAAGCCAAGGTGTCAAAAGAAGGCGGAGACAGCGAAGTGACCCAGGTGATGAGTGGGAGTAGGCTGCCAGCAATTTCCAGCCCAGAGATTTCATATTTGACAGCAGTGGCAGTGGCATTACGTCGAAATGTAATGTGAATGAAAATTCAAAGGAAGTAGACTATTTTTTTGAATTTTTCGACAACGAATTTATGGGGCTGATTGCTGAAGAGACAAACCGTTATCAGAGATTCCTTGTTGATACGCTAGGAGATGCAGTGCCAAAGTATTTGCGAAAATTTGCTCAGGTTACTGTGGAGGAAATGATACGGTTCCTTTGTGTGATTATGATCATGTCGCATATAAGTAAACATCGCATCGTAGATTACTGGACTACGCTTGAGACATTCGAGACAAAAGGAGTGAGAAGGCTGATGGCAAGGGACAGATTTCTTCAAATTCTACGGGTTCTACATTTCGTTGATAATTCACAGGAAACAAGCCCAGATAATAAACTAAAAAAATTAAACCCGTGCTCGACAGTGTGCGTAGAAAATTCCGGAAAAATTTCAACCTTTCCAGGATTTATGCATAGATGAAAGTTTAATGTTATGGAAGGGAAGGCTAAGTTTCAAGCAGTACATTCCAGATAAAAGAAGTCGATTTGGAGTGAAAATATTTGAACTTTGTGATGCCAAAACGGATTATATTGTCGATTTTATAATCTATACTGGAAAAGATACAGAGATATTGGTAGATGAGGATCTAGGGGTATCTGGTTCTGTGGTAAAAACATTTATGGCCTCGCATCTCGGAAAACATCACATCCTGTATTTCGATAATTGGTATTGCAGCCCAAAACTGCTCAAGTATTTGGGCGACAACGAAACAGGAGCATGTGGAACAGTCCGGAAAAATAGGAAATTTATGCCTAAATTTCCTGATGTGAACAAATCTGAGATTTCGTCTCAAAACTGCAATGGAATATTAGGTTTAAAATGGCAGGATAACAGGACAGTGTATATGTTATCTTCAGTACATGAAAATATAATGGTAGACTGTGAAAAAAAGGTGTCGACCAGGGAATTTGTGCAAAAACCTGCATGCGTTGTTGACTATAATAAGAAAATGCGGATTGTGGACAAGAACGACATGCTTATTAGTTCTGTGAAGTGTATCCGTAAAACCACGAGATGGTACATAAAACTATTTTTCCGTCTGCTTGATATGATACTAGTAAACTGTCATCACTTGCATGGATTTGTTACTGGCAAGAAAGGGTCATATTTACAGTTTTCTAAGTCAGTCGTTCTGCAGTTGATTGAAAGGTACCCTCCAGCACCTAACAAGATAATTACCCGCACCGTAATAACGCAGCCAAGGCGGCTAACAGAAAGACACTTTCCTGATCCAGTTCCTCAACAGAAAAACAACTGCGACCTAGACTAAGATGTCGTGTGTGCTCGCATACATCCCGTAGGCCCAAGAAAGGCCAGCAGACATATTTCATGTGTAAAGACTGCAATGTAGGACTACGTGTCGCTCCTTGT
>NC_089759.1:33114156-33159156 GCF_040412425.1 Macrobrachium rosenbergii
AAAATCATCCCGAAAAATCCCTTTACAATAGGGTCTCTGTTCAGAGTCAAAGACCGGCTCAGTCCTCTGTTTTCGTCCAGCGTTGTTTACAAGTACACTTGCCCGGGATGTGATCACGGGATATACATATGTGGGATGCACGAGGAGGCTGTTGAAGGTCCGCATAGATTCCCACAGGGGCATAAGTCATAGAACAGGTAGCAGGTTATCTAATCCTGAGCAATCAAATATACGAAATCATTCAAAATTATGTAAAACTTATATTGACAGCAAGGATTTTTCCATCCTAGGCCGAGTGCAGAACAACAACGACTTAACCATCCTAGAATCCATAATTATCAGGAAGACTGTGCCGTCGTTAAATACTCAATCGTCCTCAGTGAAATTGTTTATAGCCTAGTTTGGGCAACTGGTTTTCCTCACTCTGTTTGTACTTATTTATGTTAGTCTTGTTCTTTCTTTCATATAGGTAGGTTGTTTTAAGATTTTAGTGAACTCCTTTTACTCATTATTGACTTGTCTTGGAATGAGGTGTTTTGTTTTAAATATTTTTACTACATAAAGAGCTGTTGCCATTGCATTAATTTGTTATTGATGTTCGCAAATTATATTATATTTTATAGCCTTGAAAATGCGACTTGGAATTCGTCGCGGAACGTCGGCATTGAAAATAAACTGTAGATGATGAGGATGCCTTTCCCTACTGCTTCCTTCGTGATGATGTATATATATATATATATATATATATATATATATATATATATATATATATATATATATATATATATATATATATATATATATATATTACTAAAAGGACCTCATTCAAACTGCATGGTATCTATAGATACCATCCAGTTTGAATGAGGTCCTTTTAGTAATTTAGTTAATGCACAGAACAATTGTGTATGTGATAAAGTTAATATATACGTATGTATACATATATGTGTGTGTTGTGTGTGTGTGTATTAACAGATAGTTAGACACAGAGATAGATGCATAGATATATATATATATATATATATATATATATATATATATATATATATATATATATATATATATATATATATATATATATATATATATATATATATATATATATATATATATATATATATATATATATATATATATATATATATATATATATATATATATATATACATATATATATATATAGTAGGGAGTACGGATAGGAAGAACAGTCAGCTCATCATTGATATATTTATTAATAGGTGCGCTTCGGGATCACCCATATCCCATCTTTTCTGGCTAAAAAGATACAAAAACACTAATTAAAACTGACAACAGAGCTTACAAAATTAAAATGCTTTAAAGATTGAAAAATGACAATGACAAAACAAGAAATAGATTACCTTCAGTAGTAAAGTCCAGAGGATGAAAACTGAATAAGAGTAAACAAGGTTAGCAAGTAAACAAGAAAGGAAGGGGGGGGGTTACTATAGTACGACCGTTTTAGGAAGAGACTTTGCCCCTCTTAAACTGACCATTAACCTTCTGACTTCAAGCTCTCATTGTTTGCGCCTGTTATCAAGCACGTGTACTATAATAGAAAGTTCTGAATGAAGTTTTGTTGTCCCACTTAAATTTTAGATAAAAAAAAAAAAATTCAATATATGAAAATGATAGATGCAAGAAATTTGGAAACCTAGATGTGCTTTCATTTTCAGTTTTGTTTATTTGGATGCTGTACTGAGCAATGTTCTTGAGTTACGTCATCTACTATAGTTTTTATTACTGTTCCTTTGCTGTTATCGAAGTCATATAATTGTGATATAGTTTTGAGCTTTTGAATTGTTTTTCTTTCGTGTATGCCGTGATCCGTCTTTACCTCCTTGCTGTATCAAGGTTGAATTTTCACTGTGCAGCTATAAAATAGCTCATAATAAATATTCTTTAAATATTGTTACATATATATATATATATATATATATATATATATATATATATATATATATATATATATATATATATATATATATATATATATAGGGTGTAACAATATTTAAAGAATGTTTATTATGAGCTATTTTATAGCTGTACAGTGAAAATTCAACCTTGATACAGCAAGGAGGTAAAGACGGATTACGGCATGCACGAAAGAAAGCAATTCAAAAGCTCAAAACTATATCACAATTATATATATATATATATATATATATATATATATATATATATATATATATATATATATATATATATATATATATATATATATATATATTACACATTTATACAGTATTAGATTTACCTGTGCTTTTAAAGCACTGTCATATGATACTCATCACTGCTGTGGCATTTCTGTTATATGTAGATTTTTAAAGATATTTCTGCCACTTTCTGTCGAAAAACAGATCTATATTTCAATTTATTTCAATTTCAGTGTTCAACAGGATATCACACAACAAGGGAAAGCAATAAATTTATTTACAATCGAAGTATGAGGAGACATTACTTATGAAGAATCCTCGTCAGAGGATGCTACATCGATAACAAAAGAATCTATATATTTATCAATGCAAACATCTCTTGAAGCGTCATCTCTTTTTATATCTTCGGCATGTCTCACATCATTAGCCCAGTTGTCAGAAGATATGGATTCAATTGCTTCTTTGACCAAAGGAAGCAGGTCTGATTTTTTAAAATGATTCTTCTTTGCCACGTATGATTTCACCTGCGCCCATATCAGTTCTGTTGCATTATACTGGCAGTGATATGTAGGCAGCCTAACCACTATGTCCATGATCTCTTGCCAGTCTGTCAATCACGTAATCATTTTCTTTACATGAATGTCTTTGCAACTTTACTAATTTTTTATTAGCCAGTCTTTAACTTCATCCTTTTTGGCAGACATTGTCGGAGGTTTATTAATTCGAACTGAATGATAAGAAGCGTTATCCAACACTATGATGGCAGATGGCCCTATATTGGGAAGAAGCTGGGTTTTAAACCATTTTTCAAACACTGCAGAATTCATCTGAATTTCTAGATTGCGTATCCCTTGTCAGCTGGGTGCTTGATCATTGATAAAAATATTACCCAGAAATGTGGTTAATATTGCAACCAATATTGTGATTGTGTCTACTTACTCTCCAATGTTATTGATGTACAATTAGAAGGAATAAATCATAGGTAAAAATTTTTATTCTGTCACGCTCTCTCTCTCTCTCTCTCTCTCTCTCTCTCTCTCTCTCTCTCTCTCTCTCTCTCTCTCTTTTTTTTTTTTTTTTGCCCAGCTAGTGGAATAGTAAGCGGAACCATAAAAATGATGAACATTCTTTATGATTAGTTTTCTGACGAATATACAAATAATTTTTAACTATAATACACAACTGTGATGTAGCTGTCCTTTACGGATTCAAACAGAATTAGAGAAAATGACAAAAAAAAAAAAAGAAGACTGTCATCCTCAATCAGTGCAGTGCTTATACCTCTGGCAACACTAAACCCCGATATATAGTACTTATCCTATGTTTATTTATTTGTGTTGTTACATTAATTGCATAATATCTATATCACGGATCGCTACTATCACAATATTATCATATAAATAAAACAGGTTAATTTGCAGCAAAACAACAAATACAAACGCTATTACAATGATTGTTTACGATTTCGTGCGTCTGGTAGCATGCTACGGGTGACTACCGTGTAAGTGTGAGGTCTCATCTCGGCCGTAATCAAAGGGTTAGACCTCATTGAAAAAAAGATCGTGGTTCTATGAAGGATGGCCATTGAACTAGGAACATCCTTAGCCCTTTAGTTATTTTTCCTTACAAAGAGGATAGGTGAAAGCCTGCAGTCGTCATGAGAACAATATCAGTTATTATCTGGTATTATAAGATCAAAATCTTGAAATATTCAAAGGAAAAAAAGAGAAATACATTGACACAATAATTCTCCGAATAATATATTACTATGTAAAAAATCTTATGAGAAAATACTGATAAATATGAATCAAAACGCTGGTAAGTAAACGAATACATCAATAACCACAGAAGTCAGAAAAATGGGCAACACTACACGGTGCCCCAAAGCTAATTTTAACCCTATCTTGCACGTACAAATGACAATACCCATACCCGTATCCATAGTCCATAAATAAATAGTAATTAAGTGCACGATATATCAAGACTATTTTAAAAAAAGAAATAGAGGAAGGAGAGACTTATGTATAAGGAGAACGACTTTATGCATCAAAGCAATTTGGTGCTGAAATACTTTTTTAACAAAATATCCCCGGACAGCTCATTCAGAATTTATTGCTTTCAATGAGAGGGTTGTTCAAGGAAATTGCAGAGTAACTTAAGGACGTCAAAGGAACGCCATAGAGTTAAAAGCCACGCAAACAGTTTTCAATAATTGCATCATATCTCTTCTTTACAGCAATAAATGCATATTGTTCCAGTATCATAAATCCCAGTTATATATCATATTTTACACTGGTAACATATCACGACGACTCAAAGTTACTACCTTTACATTATTATTGAAAGTGATTTGCGTTGTAGATTTAAAAGCCATCTCATTTCTTTTTTCATTTTACTGTTATATCAACTATTTTATCTTTTTAGTAATGAGTTGCTCAGTATTTTTTCATATCTCGTCGTAATTGTAGGAATAATTTATTTTTTGGTTTGTATGTGTGTACATTATTGGTAGAAACAGAATCCTGTAATTTCCTCCTCCTTCTTCTTCTTCTTCTTCTTCTTCTTCTTCTTCTTCTTCTTCTTATTATTATTATTATTATTATTATTATTATTATTATTATTATTATTATTATTATTATTATTATTATTATTATTATTATTAACTGCCTTCGGATTAAGCCACAAAACCATGAGTCAGCAAAAGATGTTTCCACAAATTAGACTATTTAAATAACATAAAATGAAAGGAATTACGTAATAGAAAAGTTTACATTACCTGCGTAGTAACACTAACAAGGTCAGTTCACTAATAGAAAAGTATTACTCTTAATTTCACGAGAGGAAATAAAAAAAAGGGTGTAGAGAATTATTCAGTAAACATATATTACAAATGAAACATGTATTTGTTGCTATTTCCTTTGGATATTTCAAATAGCTGCTAAACAGTTTTGTCTGTCACCACATTCATTTTGAACGAGTCCTTCTATTTTTTCTCTTCTTTTCGCTCAGTTCAGTTTTCAAAGTGTATTTTAGATAAAGAAATCGAACACCACTACACCTCTCTCTCTCTCTCTCTCTCTCTCTCTCTCTCTCTCTCTCTCTCTCTCTCTCTCTCTCTCTCTCTCTTGAGGACATTCCAGAAATTAAACTAATTGCAGCCTTCTTTAAAAGTCAAAGGTCCTTTTCAGGACAACGCCCCTCATTAGAACAATACCAAAAGACCTTCACTTGTCATCTCGTTAAAGGAGAAAGGACTCTTAAGGTTCCTTCAATACGATCGTAACGAGGAATGAACACGAGTTGAGGAAGTGTTGTTTTAAAATTGTCTCTAAAACATTCACCGAAAACATCTTTTAGTTGTAATGGCGGTGGAGGTTTTTTCAGAGGTTTTAAATGACCTTTTAATTCAGTAGTATATATATTATATATATATATATATATATATATATATATATATATATATATATATATATTATATATATATATATACATACATACATGAATTAACTCTCGGTTTCAGGATTTATAATTGGAGCAACACGTTTGCAGTAATTGCTTATCATTTTAAGAGTTCAACCTTGAAATGAAAAGAAATATTGTAAATTATATGAGCAGGTTTTTTTTTAGTTTCAAAACAATAGGTAATAAATTACGAAAACCTTTGATCACGAATATCTTTGATATCATTACAAAAGATTTTCCTAACAATTTTGCAGTAATAAGATTGCATGCAATACTAGAGAAATTAGAGATAACTGTTGATTTTACATCATTTGTTGAAACTTTCAGTCGTAGATTATTTATCATATAATTTCCTATTCATTCTGAAATTAGAACTCAATTATCCATCAGATTTCTGAGAAAAATTATCATTACATTTACTCCTGAAGAATGGTATGGCAAAGAAAATCTACATGAAAATCACAAAATTACAATCACAAGTAACAAGACAAAACATTCACAACCGCATAAACATGAATTGTGAAGTGTAAGCAACCAGTATAACTGGAGACAAGATTAAGCTAAATTGAATTATGATGGGTATTTCATGGCCAGAGCACAAAGAAGTAAGTACCCAAAACTCACTTCCCTTCCTGGACGTAAAAGTTACTAAAGACGAGATAGGTTTCCACACTGGCATTTATCGGAAGAATACTTTTACTGGCCTAGGTACTAATTTTTACAGTTCCTGCTTTTTTTTTATTTTAAGATAAATTCCGCCTCCACTCTCCTCCATAGAGCTTTGAATTTGACCTCCAGTTGGCCAGCGTTTCATGATGAGATTGTTTTCCTCAGTAACTATTTTAAGAACAGTTACTTCCCACCATCAATCTTAACAAACTGCTTAATTTGAAACTAAATCCCACACCCACAGTTCTCAGTGTTCCAAAATTATGTCTATATGCTAGATTCCCTTATTTACCTGACGACGGATTCAGGAAAAAATGTATTAGTTTATTCAGTACCTGCACTCAACCTAAAGCTAATCCCGATGAACCCCCGAACCATCGGGTCCCTCTTTCATTTCAAGGATAGAATCAGCCCCCTGTTTACCTCTGGTGTAATCTACAAATATACCTGTTCCAGATGTAATCTAGACACATACATCGGATGTACTAGGAGTCTGCTAAAGATCCGAATCTCCTCTCACCAGGGGATTAGCTATAGAACAGGTAGCCGACTATCTAATCCTGATCAGTCGAATGTGAGAAACCGCAGGAAGACTTGCAGAATTGGAGGAACTGGCCACCCTTGAATCTATAATGATCAAATCGACTGTCCCTACCCTCAATCATCAATCAGCATTAAGCCAACTGTTCATTGCATAGCTTGCTCTTGTTTTTAGCCTGTGTCTGCCCCCCTCCCCCTCATCTCTCTCTCTCCCCTCCTGTTCTGCATTTTTGTTAGTCCGCTTTACGCTACCATTGTGGGTAGGTGTCTTGCGCTTCTTGCCTCTGCTTTTGTTTTTTTCCCCCTTGTTCCGTTCTTTAGCCCCTAATATGGCGTAAATAAGTATATAATGTGTGTATACTTAACTTTTATACGCAAATACTGTTTATTTTAATCGCCATTTCAGCCTGGAAGATGTATCAAGCGATACGAAACGTCGGCATTTCAATAAGTGGATAGAAAACAGGATGGCTTTCCATAACTCCATTATGTCTACTGTCTGAGTGCCTGCTTCCGTCTTCGTATATATGTATATATATACATTTATATATATATATATATATATATATATATATATATATATATATATATATATATATATATACTGTATATATATCAGCAATAAGTCACCAAACTGCACGTGACAAATATATACGTAGACGACCACATGAAAGGTGAAAATTAAAGACCAGGTACCAAGCGCTTTCGTGTATTGCGTACACTTCTTTGTACCCCGAAGAAGTGTACGCAATACACGAAAGCGCTTGGTACCTGGTCTTTAATTTTCACCTTCATGTGGTCGTCTACGTCTATATATATATATATATATATATAGTAGTGATCACAGTTTCGAACATTTTGGCACTGATGATAAAAAAAAATGGTGAAGTTTCCCATAAATAGTTATTTCTTATCCATACATAACATAACTAATCTTATAAATAAAGTAAGAAAAATATTTTCCTTTGTAAAGTCTGTGCAAGTTAATAAGACATTAATGTTCATATAAAATAGACTGCCATGATATAATTTTTGTACCTTAAAAGAAACTTTATTCTCCAGTTCTTTTATTCCATGCGATGGCAAATGCTAATTACTCCGTGATGGTGTTTTCTGGTCCATTTTAGTTTTCTGTGAAAGAAAATTGCTGACTTGGCTGTTTGTCTGTCCGTCCGCTCTTTGTCTGTCCGCCCTCAGATCTTAAAAACTGCTGAGGCTAGAGGGCTGCAAATTGGTATGTTGATCATCCTCCCTCTAATGATCGAACATACCAAATTGCAGCCCTCTAGTCTCAGTAGTTTTTATTTATTTAAGGTGAAAGTTAGCCATGATGGTGTGGCACCGGTATAGGTGCCGACAGCACAGGCCACCACCAGGCCGTGGCTGAAAGCTTCACGGGCCGCGGTTGAGAGTTTCATACAGCGTTGTACGCTGTACAGAAGACTCGATTGCGCCAAAGAAACTTCGGCGCATTTTTTACTTGTTTAACTTTTGGTCTCACGCGTTCTTATTCCAGAACATGTATCCTTAAGTTCCTGTTCCAGAGATATACTGTGTTCCACCGGAAAGAGAGAAATGAAGGCATTAAATTGTAACAGGTCGACAAGTACCGAAAGTGCATGCCATCATTAACCTGCAAGATGTTGCATCGCACTGAAAGTGAGTGGCTTTTAGAAATATGAACACTACCTAGGGGGATATAATATTATATACTGGTTTTCTATCCTTTTTAAAGGCTTTGAAAAGTGTTGCTTCCGTGATGAGTCTTTTCATCAACATTATCTTTAACATATATATATGTGTGTGTGTATGTATATATATATATATATATATATATATATATATATATATATATATATATATATATATACATATAGTGTGTGTGTGTGTGTGTGTGTGTGTGTGTATTGGTATTAAGAAAGTATGTGCATTAAACAAATAAAAATAAGGAAAAAAATATGGCTCAGGTTATTTCCCGACCATTACACACATTATGTGACACCGTTTCACACCCTTCCCACTTACTCCAGTCTGATATTGTCCTTTAATCTCTTCTCATCCTGTGTAGCACTTTCCACTAATCTTCCCATGCAGTTGACAGCCGTTGGGTAAAGAGAGCTTTGGATAAAAGTGGGTGAGGAAACTCCATATGCCCTGGAGCATTTAAGATCCGATAGAGAGGGTTCTGATTTTGTTTATGCGCACATACGCAGACATGCAGGACGCACCCACATACACACAAACGACAAACACACACACACACGTATGTATGTATATATATATATATATATATATATATATATATATATATATATATAGTGTGTGTGTGTGTGTGCGTGTTTATAAATGAGTCAGATTTCCCAGAAATACACGGATATGCATTAATAAATAGGATTTAGCCAATCACTTATGACACTAAACTCGAGACAAGGTACTTTAGGATGTTTGGTATAATATAAATACAAAATGCAAATTCAATGGTAAATCTGCAATATCCTTTCTTTTTTTTAGTAAATCAGAAGCCATAAATTTAATGAACACCAAAATCATGCTGATATCTCAACGAATATCATTGCAGATTTAGTCCCTTAACATTTACAATGTTTCGTAATCATACGATCTACATTACATTTATGACACTCAATCTGAAATACCAGTGATTTATGTAGCATTCTTCCTTAACAGATCTATTCAATCATATTTCGGTGAATACGGTCAACTTTATGCAATTTCCAATGTTAAATATTCGATAAGAACTCCTTGTTAAATATTTTTCGTAGAATGAGTAAACTTTGTTTTCGAAAATATTATCAGAAACCTGCGATATAGTCAATAATACGAATCTAAAGCTGAGTGCATCGAACGTTTTTTATTATTTTTTTGTTGACAAAGAAAACCTCATCCTGATAAAATTTATTATCTGTCCCAAAGTTTAGATAGGTAATATGTTAGCGTTTGTATGTTTGTGCGTGTAGGGGAGAGAGAGAGAGAGAGAGAGAGAGAGAGAGAGAGAGAGAGAGGGGGGTTTAGCTAATTATACAATTGATGTAGATCTCTTCAGTAATTAAGGATCATCATTTATTTATCTGTTGAAACGTGTGCGTTTTACTGATTACCATTTATCATTTTCTCTTTTAAACCTCTTCATAAAATATTTTTATATTATTGTGAGAAATAGGATATCACTGCATGTCATCAAAAGTCTAAAATTAGAGTATATTTTTGAGATTCCGGAAATCATTGCCTATGAACTTGGATAAGTGAATTTTCATTTAACATGTTAGCAAATATAAACGTCAAGGAAACTATGATATTAAACTGAAATGTCCTCCTACTCTCCAATATATACAAGTATATCTTTCACACTAAACAAAATTATTTATAAAACAGCACACGATTCATTTATTCATAAAGAGAGGTAGCGTCTGCTATAATTTATGTCAAGTCGTGCTACTCATATACAAGGATAATGGCGAATTATGTTCCATTTCCATGACACATTGTCTTACCTCTTCCCACTATTGTCCAGAGTCACTCTTACCGGATTCCGAGACTGGAAACCATGTGTCACTTCAGCATGGTGTTATTACTACGTCTGAGTTTGGGTGGTCACGGGGTAAGCATCCCCTAATACAATAAATCATTTTAATTGTGTTTCTGCTCTATAAAATATTACTTTTACCCTCCCTCATTATCGTTTCTTCATGGAAATTTCAAAGTGAAATGCTAACGTTTCAGACAGCGACGCACTTCTTTGAAATCATTAATTTTACGACAAGAATGTTGCAAAAGCACAAAAGCCAGGTAAATTTATTTAATATCAGAGCAGTCTAAACTTTACTTCCATGTAGCATTTTTAATGTGTAGTAATGCAATAAAGATTAAAAAAAAAATATGAGTTTATTGACAGATGTTACCTTAAATGTAGGATTACTGCAGGCCAAAACTCTGACTGGATAAGATTAAAAAAAATTTAACTTATTTTTTTATTCTCTCTCTCTCTTTCTCTCTCTCTCTCTCTCTCTCTCTCTCTCTCTCTCTCTCTCTCTCTCTCTCTCTCTCTCTAGGGAAGACTGCATGGACCCAAGTCCATGGAAAATTCAATTTTTCGTTCCATTTGTTGTTCTAAGACGTTACTTCATTCATTTTTCAATACCATTGATCTTCTCTTATATTCAAACGTGTGATCGTAA
This sequence comes from Macrobrachium rosenbergii, assembly GCF_040412425.1. Classification (NCBI taxonomy): domain Eukaryota; kingdom Metazoa; phylum Arthropoda; class Malacostraca; order Decapoda; family Palaemonidae; genus Macrobrachium; species Macrobrachium rosenbergii. The sequence goes on from NC_089759.1 coordinate 33,125,195, forward strand.
GTCATAATTCGTGACTATGTTGACTGATGTTTATGTTCAGGGGAATGTAGAATTAAAGTATATTTGCGGCTTTACAAGTGGGGTTTTGTTTAATATTTGAAAGCAGATCCTCGGCTAGATACTGGTTGACTGCTGTGCAACTGTGAAATATTCTGTTCACTAGTATAAGCTCTTTCACTTATTGTCTTTAGTTGGGTATTCTGTAAAGCATTGGATGATGATACGTATTTTTTGCTTGCTATTGCAGATATTTTAGAGGAGGTGTGCCCTTAATGGCAATGGTTGGTCCTTGAGGAATTCACAAACAGTTACCGATCATGCACGTAAGTACAGTATACACTGAATCATTTATTGTTTTTTGTTGAAGTTGATACTGCTTCTGTTTATGACACATCAAGTTAGGGCTGTTAAAACATATCGTGAGTTTTTTTTTTCAAGAGAGACGAGGAGTAACTCTATTTTTATTTCTTTGTTTATGATTCTTCATGGAAGTAGTGTCAAATATGTATTTATTAGTTTACGTACTCTTTTGTTATTTTTCCTTCTTAGCAGTGGCCTGGGAATCAAGTTCTCCCATTTTTTCCTTAATATGCTTTTAGATTTAATCTGAACAATAACCAGAATGCAGCTAGTCCGTCATCGCGAAAAGAAACCTTATATTACAACAGACAGAAATTTATCAGAAAGGAATAGGAAACTGGTAATATATATTCGTCCCTACAAGAAAATTAAATATCAAAATCCGTTCGGGAAACGAGAGATCATAGTAAATCTCATGCAAAGATTGGCTGCTTTCATCAGTCTTTTCCTTTGCATCATCTAATGATGTAATGGCAATAATGACGAAAAACTATTGTTAAATTGTAAAATAATGAGTACATTCTGCAAGTAAACTTTTGAAATGGGAAGGGCAAAAGTACCCAAAATAAAAACTTACAGTGCATGGGCTTCCTAGTTGGAACCAAGAAAGGGGCCTCTGGGGGAGACTGCGAGATATCTCGGGTCGAGCACGACCCTGGTCCTGTGAACTTGTCACCCTTTGAATTTAGGCCTATGAAGCTCTGTGATGTAGCTGAGGCTGGCACTGGAGAATCTAGGCTAGCTACTGCCTCAGTTGCCGCGACACGTGGCAGCGGCAGTGCTTGCTGCAATGTCATCTGGTAAGGCAGTGACTGTGGTACTGACACCTCCCTACAATACCTGGATTCTTTCTCGATCTGCTGCCATATTCTTCTGCATTTGCTTGACTTTGGTGACCAGCTGGAAAATAACCTCATGTAGAGATCTGTCCGTCAGAGTCTTGTCCTCTGAAGACTGGGCTAGTGAGGAGGACGAGGGAGTACTCACCCTTTGCTTAGACGGTTCTCCCTCCAAAGGAGGGGATAGGGATGCTGCTGTGGATTTGGGATCGACAGGGTTATTATTATAAGCTTAGACGTGGGTTGCGAGGCCCTGCCTGGGAATGAGCTTTCACGGCTGACGGGGAAATGCAGAAGGTGAAACTCTGCAGTTGGCAGAGATGCTAGCTCTTGGCCGGTCACTGGTTGCAAGTCCATGCCAGTCATCAAGAGCAGGGGCTGGACTGGAATCTCGTAGAGGGAGATCTAAAGAGTGCTCTTGCCCAGGCTCTGACTGTGGTGCAGGCTATGGCTCTGGCAGTGGCTGTATGTAGACATCATACTCGGCAGGTGAACCTGACGTCCACTCGGAAGGTTCAGGACTTAGAGGAGGGCCAAGCTTAGACTCTGGCTGTAGCTCGACGTCAGGGCTTGACTGCAAAGCATTGCCTGATGGAGAATTTGAAGTCTGGTTGTGAGTTCGAATCTCCGACCGACCTGTGAAGAACAGGAGGAATTTGTTTCTGGTGATAGAAATTCATTTCTCGCTATAATGTGGTTCGGATTCCACAATAAGCTGTAGGTCCCGTTGCTAGGTAACCAATTGGTTCTTAGCCATGTAAAAATAAATCTAATCCTTCGGGCCAGCCCTAGGAGAGCTTTTAATCAGCTCAGTGGTCTGGTTAAACTAAGATATACTTAACTTTGTAGGACTCGGGTAAGGCACAAGTAGGGGCCTATGCTGAGAGTCCTGACCTAAGAGGTCATAGCCCCTGGGAAGGGTTGCGGCCACTCCAAGGGTGCTGATCCTACTTTTGTGGGGCATTGTTATCCTCAATAGGACAGTCGGCAAAGTTAGCCTGGAGTCATTGATACTTTGAATGGTCAAGGGTTTGTTATCGTCAATTATGGCACCAGCAGGCACTTTATCTCTCCTGACGAGGGAGACTTGGGCGGCAGTGTCTTCAAACGCAATGGCCCGTTGGGTTGTAAGGCAAAGTTTGGAGTGGATGTTAGAGCAATGATACTGGAGAGGACCATTTGGGGCAATTCTTAAAGTTTTGGGTTTGGCCCAATAATTGGAACGCATGGCAGAATGCAGGGCTCCAGTCCCTTTTAGGCACCATAAGCATAGGGTTAGGCGGAGGGCTACATGAAAATGGCTATTCTTCCTTCTGAATGATGCACTTATGGGCTTAGAGACTAATTACCCATTGTACAGAATAAGGAAACAACTTTCAGAAATTCTAATGATACCCCTAAGCATGCGACTCCTTATACAAAAGTCCGGCTTACTCCATCCTACAACTGCGCGCCTTCCCTAGTCAAAACAAATCCCACATGCTCAGCTAATGCACAAACAAACAATTTCCCATGCTGTATGTGCAGGAAAGGCAGTCTGAGATGGCCAGCCATATTAGAGTCACACCCATCTCCATGTGTGGTGGGCAAGATGGCTCCCACAGGTAACATAAGGGGCCAGTCGGAGGCTGTGACCTCTCTCTGTCAAGTCTCGGTGAGGAAGACGCGGAACCAGTCACACGGCATCTCCTCTCTCTCGTGTGAGCTGAGCAGGATTAACGACGTTGCTAAATCATGACAGGGAATCCCTGGAAAGTTAAAGGGTCTGGGCAGAAACTGAATACGTTAGGGTTAAAAGTGAGATCAAGGATGGAAAGTTGGCATATCCACGCTCGTTATGTCTGTCGCCACATATTTACATGAGGATGGCAGATTCAAATATTTACAGTATTATAGTTTTTCCAAATAAAATTATGCTTAATTGAAGTGTCATAGGCCTTAAATGTAATAATAATATATATATACATATATATATATATATATATATATATATATATATATATATATATATATATATATATATATATATATATATATATATATATATATATATAATGTATATATATACATATATGTATGTGTATATGTATATATATATATATATATATATATATATATATATATATATATATATATGGATATGGATAGATAGATAGGTATGTGTATATCTCTCTGAGGGAGAGAGACAGAGAGTAAATGTATGCCAGGAGAGAGAGAGAGAGAGAGAGAGAGAGAGAGAGAGATTAGTCTCTATCGTCTTCAGCTCCACATTAGGCAAATGGTGTGGAACGTATTATTCCTTTTCTTGTGACGTCTCTTACTAATGCACTCCTTCATCCATCTTCTATCTGTCTTCGCATTTAAGGTCGTATAATTCAGAAGCATCTCATTTTATTTCTCCTTTTTTTTTTTTTTTTTTTCTCTCTATGGTTGAAAATAGTATTTCAAGGGAGACGCCATTCTCTTTTAGTATAGAAGATACTTCTTTATGTATTTAAAATTTTGGCGTAAGGGAAGGTGAAGATTGAAAATCAGAGACGCAATACACTAAGGCGCTTGGTACCTGGTCTGTGAATTTCACCTTTCTTGCGGTTGTCTATGTATATATTTGTCATGTGTAGTTTGGTGACATTATATATATATATATATATATATATATATATATATATATATATATATATATATATATATATATATATATATGGATATCTGTATGAACGTTTATAAAATCATCAATTCGTTTTTCTTACATATATAATATCCTGCTTCCATTTTTTTTTACTTACGAGTTATTATTCGTTGGTTTCACCAAGCTGTAAACGTATTCTCATTCAACCAAATATTACATTTTCTCTAACCTGTATTACAAAGATCTAAAAATATTTTTTCATGAGTTATAATATCGTTAATTAACGTACTTTACTTTCTTCATCTTTGATATTTTAAGGTTTGTTTTGGTTAGAATATTATAGTGCAGGAGATTGTTGAAGCTGCCCATTAGATCCCGTGTCATTTTACTACATGGTAATAAAAAGGGCACGTACTGGAAAAGTTAACCCTGACAGAAACGACATTAATAGCTGAATTCATTATCGTTGCATTGGTAGAGATCCACAGTTGTATATACATGCGCTTATATGATAAATAACAACAGAAGCTTTAGCGTGTTTACCAACAATGAAAGTATCGACAGTGGATTTTTCAAACATAAAAAAGAACACTGTTCAGTGTATGGAAAATTAATTTAGAATAAGCTCATTCCGCAAACTCCTATTTCGGTGGCTTCAACTTTAGCCACCGACGCAATACTTTATCTAATATTTTTTGCCTCAAAGTAATTGACCGTGGTGTCGGAAACCCTTTTCTCTCAGTGATGCGTGTCCGGGTAAATCCTACACTAACCACTCAATATTTCATCTATGGTGTTGAACACGTGTGTCGAAGATTTATTGCTCGCCGCAATTAAAAAAAAAAAAAACTAATGGATGTGACCCCGTGCACTCCAGCGTAAGACAGAATGTTGACAAAAAATGGTGATGGATGGCTTTTCTTGAAAAGGGCGTCAGTAATACCAATCGGACAAATCTATTGCCTTTCTATACTTTTCATAGGTGGCAAAAATTTCTTTGATATAGAGTATATTATAATATTGGTTTATTATGCCATTTTCTTACCACTCTCTTTTCTCTCTCTCTCTCTCTCTCTCTCTCTCTCTCTCTCTCTCTCTCTCTCTCTGTTAGTGTATATATATATATATATATATATATATATATATATATATATATATATATATATATATATATATATATATATATATATATATATATGTATATATATATATATATATATATATATATATATATATATATATATATATATATATATATATATATATATATATATATATATATATATATATATATATTATATATATATATAAATATAAGAGAGAGAGGGAAAATACATATATATATAAATATATATATTAAGAGAGAATATATATATATATATATATATATATATATATATATATATATATATTTATTAAGATAGAGGAAAATAGATATATATACATATATACCCCTCAAACCTTCGAAGTGTAAGTGTCAATTAGAGCATTCAATGACTGGAAAATTTATATAATTATGTTTTACTAATGACACTTATAGACCATGGATGGACACCTAATGAACCGGTGATGAAGAAAGGCACAGAGAATGAATAATTGTATGGGTGTTTCTTTTCCAGAATAGGACTGCCAAATGTTGGGTATGTAAATTGGCAGACAAAAGTAAGGTCAAAAGAAAATGACTGTCGTTTAGATCACTGCTTTTGAAAGAATTTGCCTAACCCCCAATGAGACATGATGACGGAATTCTTAGAAATTCATTTAAATATGAGAGGATTCTTTTTCCCGACAATATGTGGCATTAAAAACATATAAAATAAAAATAAAATGCAAAATGTACACTTTAACATACAAGATATCGAATCTGAACAAACATCTTTCGTGGCTATTTTGCATTGCATTTCAATCAAGAAGAAAACAGTAAAAAAACTTCCACTATTTTTAAGAGAGGATTTTCTTCCTGTTTCTCCTTGTAAAGTGGAGGGTGGAAAATCAGGTGGCCTTAATGGTCTCCCACACTATTAGAGGCGCCATTACCAAGGGATTCCTGCCATCCTCCGCAATCATAAACCATATGCAAACTTCTGTTTTGCTTAAGAGCTTCTAAATGCCCATTTATTTTGCTCCTCATACTACAAGGGAGAGAGAGAGAGAGAGAGAGAGAGAGAATATACTGTATATATATATATATATATACATATATATATATATATATATATATATATATATATATATATATATATATATATATATATTTATATATAGACATACAGAGATTGCATGACTTTTCCCTGATTTCAACATAACAAGTATAATGTAAGATCATATTACAATAATCATGGGAATGACACATTCAGCGTATTAACAGTATGCCTTAGAGTTTAGATTAATTTCTCCATGCATGGCACAAAAAGAAACAATGCCGGGATGAAAAATGTGGCACATTTGGCGGGTGTGAATGGCACTTGAAAATCAGCAGTAAGTCCGCGGTGTGAAGTATCCTTTTACGTTTTGCATAACTCAAAACCTCGCCGTCATTTCCAGGGTGATTATTTCTCGTGAAGGATGACAGAATGTAGTGCCGACTATTTGCAGAATAACTGATATCGTGATTAAACATAAATAACAGTTCACTTGTTCAAAAAAATTGAAAATTATTCGACCTAAACTCTTTTATAAGAACTATAGAGATATTGCATCCTGCGGAAAACCAAGTCAGTAAAATATGTCATTTCGTGCAAAAATACTGTAACTTGTACATCATAAACATTATCACGACAGCCACAACAACAACGGCAATAATAATAATAATAATAATAATAATAATAATAATAATAATAATAATAATAATAATAATGGAATCTGGAAAAACTAGATGCCGAAGTAGCTCCAGGACTCATGCAGAAAAGTGTGCTACTAGAAACGGCGCACATAGCGAGAAAAGTGATGGACTCCTAAGGGGGCAGGATGCAACCCGGAACCCCACACTATAAAAACCACCCAGTCGAATAGGATGACTGTGATAGACAAAATAATAATAATAATAATAATAATAATAATAATAATAAGTTAAAGTTGACCTCATCCGTCTACAGGAAGTGTGAACATCGACCGATTATAACTTAGTTATAATTTTTGCAGGGCCATTTCATTTATTTAGTAGGCAAATCCTGCAGTGAAGGAAGCAGGTGATATATATTTCATATATATCAATATAATATTCATTCTATTTTTTAACAAAAAATTTCGTTTTATTGCTTTAACTGCATAAAAAAAAAATTGCACATAAATGTAAGTGATAAATGTTTAAATATTAGAGGATTACCAGGTAAAGTTTCCCTTCCTCTCATCCATAAGTTAACAGCTCCTGCTATATAATCAGAAAATGCATAACACCCTTCTATTAATCTCCCTTTATCTGTAGTTCCCCTAAGTATAACTGTCCCAGAGAAATATTATGTGTGGGGTCGCCGTTGCCGCAATAAGTGCAAAAAGGGATCGTGTAATATTTTCAAAAAGGTTAAGAGATAAAAAAAAAAAATCTCATAGCGTGAAATACCTTCATAAACCAACCTTACCACTTAGTTTTCTGTACAAGAAAACTGTTGAGATGGCTTCTTGTCTGTCCGTCCGCTCTCAGATCTTAAAAACTACTGAGGCTAGAGGGCTGCAAATTGGTATGTTGATCATACACTCTCCAATCATCAAACATACCAAATTGCAGCCCTCTAGCCTCCGTAGTTTTTGTTTTATTTAAGGTAAATTTAGTTATGATCGTGCGTCTGGCACCGCTTTAGCTGCCAGCAACACAGGCCACCACCGGGTTGTGGCTGAAAGTTTCGTGGGCCGCGGCTGAAAGTTTCATGGGCCGTGACTGAGAGTTTCATACAGCATTATACGCTGTACAGAAAACTCGATTGCACCGAAGAAACTTAGGCGCATTTTTTATTGTTTCTCTCTGTTTCTCTTCTTAACCTCGACTCTACGCCTCACACTTCCTCTTTTCGTCTTATGGGAAATGTTTTTGTCATCTGTTATTGCAAACTCACAATGCCTTCTTATATGATCAAAGTCTTAAATGGATATGTCTTATTTATTTCCTGTACATAAAACTTTTCCAGTCCATTTCATGCGGTTATGAGGATTATTCCTGCCTATATTTGTTGTAGGAATAATTAGTTTTAATTCCCAACACTAAATGACAGCCATCAAATATGGTTAACTTGGTGAATTCACTCAAAGGCATCAGCGTTCCGTACCTAAGAATTTCGAATTCGCAGCCATGAGACTACAAGTAAATCAAGCAGGAAATTACGGTAAATAAAGATAACAGTTAAACGCAAAAGAGGATTATATGTAGTTGGAACCTTCGTATTACACATTACCGGTGAAAATCTTTATTGTATACTTTTGTACATCCTTTATTCCTGACGTGTTGGTACGGATAATAGTTTTGCCGACTCGATGTTTTTAGAACTTTTTTTCGATTTAACCCGCACTTTGATATATTTACTGGTACAATTAGACGATTGCATGAAAAGGGGATTAACGCTGACAGGCTAAAATTTTATTTTTACCTGTTTTTTATATGTTCGAGAGTAAAGGAAAATATGCCGTAAAATTTTTCAAAAATTATAAGAAGTCTTACAGTTCATCTTGGAGAGACCTGTACGTATTCTTCTAAGAGAAGTTATAACATTTGGTACAAGCGCGTGTTGCCAATATTATAATACAGACAGGGCATTTCATACATTGTTTCTTGAAGATAGTGTACTTTACAATTACTAAACATCGGTTACTTTATTTATTTTAATAATCTGATGGTACAACAGACAACATATTATGTTTGAATATAACGATGACCAATTTTGTTTATTGCATTTTATAGCTTATATACTCGAAATATAAGTATTTAAGTGTCTAATATTCTAAGATATTGCTTAAGTATATCGTAGCATTTCCTCAATGATGTTTTGAAAATATGCATATATGAAGTGAATAATAGTTATAATTCATTAAAAATGTAGTATTGTATAAAAGACAAAGCCATTGTCATAATTATCTCTCGTATTTAATCTGGAGAAAAATAATTTACCTAGTCACTGTCATGAGACTTGTCAAAAGACAAGAAAAAATCTTTTTATGCCATAGAATATTGGTATTACTTATGAAACTGTGTCTCTTTCTTGGGAAAATTAATTTTTAATGCAGCAAAAATATTTTTACTACCCAATAACAATACAAAACACTGTCATAGGAGGTAATTGTTATCCTTAAACACCACATAAGTAGTGCGATCGGTTTTAAAAAACTGACTGGTCAGTCATTGTTGTAATTAGTTTTCTAACACTGCCATAAAAATAATGATAGTATGCCTCATTTTTCTTTTCATTACTCTTTTAATTTTTTATTTTCAGTGATGGATAATGATGTTAATTCAGCCTGTGTTTAGGATCTAATTGTTAATCTGCTGTATGGCGGGAATTCGTATTTATTCATTACATCTCTAACGAGAAACCATTCTGCAGATCTCACTGAGAAAATGCAATTTGAAAACCTTTGAAGAAAGGTCCCGTCTTTGATGAACGCGGAAATCGAATGTAAAAGGTCCCGAATCCTATTACCAGAGGCAGATTATATCATATTAGATGTCCGTAAGAGGCAGAGGGAAAGAAATTAGAATTCTAAGACGAAAAGGGCAGAAATTTGAAGAAATTTGCTACTCGCATTCAGCAACGAATTTGTTCGTCTGTTGCTAACTGCGTCGAAAGTAGGGTATGAGTTTACCTTGAGTAAATTATTCAGGGAGAGTATTTTGCGCTAAAGGTTTGTTAAGTGAATTCATTATAAAAATGGATTCCTTATATTTATTTAATGTCAGTTACATAAATAAAATGGATAAATTTTTAAATATTCCAAATGCAAGAATTTTAGGAATTAGTTGATTAGTGACAGGTAATAAATTGAAGCTAACCTCTTTGGCTATAAGGTCAGTGTAGCAAAATACATTACAGTGGTACGTTCTGGCGTCAGCTGGCTCCTTAAAGCTTCTGCTGACAGCATATTAGTATACCTTGTTCATTTTCCTCCTTTGTTGCACACTGGCACTGAAGTCGGAGATTACACCTAAAATAAAATCAGTGCTAGTGTTTCCTGCCTTAGTTCATTTTTCCTGTGATATTCCATAAATTCTTTTGAATGTGCTGATTTAATACCTTTCAAAGGACTTCTGAATAACGCAGAAAGAGCCGTACGGGCACTGGTTAGTGTGTGAATAGATGACCATCAAGGAATCTCATTCATCGATGGCACATAATGCTCTTTGACCCTTCCTGGAGTAGCCATCATGGGATCATAGCTGAGATACCGAAAGGTATTACAGATAGGAACCGCTATTTATAATGGTGAAACGCGTATATGTACACGCACAGACATATTTATATATATACATATATATGTGTATATATGTATGTATGTGTATGTATGTATGTATGTATGTATGTATGTATGTATGTATGTATGTATATATATATATATATATATATATATATATATATATATATATATATATATATATATATATATATATATATATACACACACACACACACATATATACAGAGAGAGAGAGAGAGAGAGAGAGAGAGAGAGAGAGAGAGAGAGAGAGAGAGAGAGAGAGCAGAATATTCATCATTTTCACTTGGCTACTCTTGATATTGGGTCTGGGTCGCCAAAACGATTTCCTTGATGGTTTGTTTGTCAATCACCCGAGAGACTGTGTCAGTCATAGAGCAGTGTAATTAATGGCTGAAACTTCATAGGTGTTGTGCTTAGAACTAATAACAGTTTCTTATTGCAACACAGAAGGAGAGATATTAAGAATATATATTTTGCTCTCCCAAATAAAATCTTACATATTTTCGTGACTTAATTTCGTTTTATTGATACTTTTATTACAGTATCGAAGCCCAATTCATTTGGTTATATAATATTACGCAGAAAGTCTCATAAGCACAATTGAATGCTAAACATTTTTGTGTGATGCTTGTACAATTAGTTACACCGTTTTAATAATAAATAAAAAGTAATTTCTTAGTAATGTTTGCAAATCGCACGCATAACTGGAATCAAATACCATGAGAAAAGAAACCAGCAGAATATATTATGTGCGATTCAGTACTGAATACATAAACTGTAAGCAATAAAAAAAAAATAATAGTTCATTACAATTAACATTTATTCCTGCAAGTCATTTCCTTGACCTAATGTTGCGTGTGGCACATCCATTTTTATGGGACCCACAAACTTATGTGAATAAGTTCATAACCGTACTTGAAGTGGATCAAGGACGTGACCTGACACAATGGAGCCTGGCACGAGTTTGTTTATTTCTGTCATTGTTGATTTCTTATACAAGATGTCTGCTTTGTCATTAACAAGCATAACCTTGTCGAGGCAGTCGGTGTGAATATACTACCCGACTGAATGCAGCTATCTCATCATTAATAGTTGTATAGAGTTGTCGCTTCAAAAAAATGAGAATGCTGCTACATTGTGTACTGGCTTGAGGCACTGCTAACAGTAGTATGAAAAGGAACACTCAGTGGTAACTTTAGAAGTTCTGGGTCTCTGAGGAGAGTCAGTAGAATCTCTAATTGTGGGCCAGAGAGTCTACATGATGCTAAGTGATTTGGTTAATGATTGAGAGTTCCTTTTAGTCGCCATAGTTGCTGGTGAGATCCCAGAAATGTTCGTCTAGAGTGAGGAGGCATATGTCATACTCTAGGTACTCACCAAGTTGGATGTTTCTGCTAGGTATTATGAAATTTTTTGTGAGCATCAATTACACTAACACTAATTCAATAATTTTGCCCCGCTTCGTAACATGACATATTCCCTAACAATGATAATAAAAATACCTAGTAAAAGTATGGAATTGGTTAGAAATATCACACAGTCCCACTGCATGAAACTGACTGTAAAACTGGTGCTCCACTTGCCAAGGTAGCGATCAAAGTTCATTTATGATTTCATGTGCAGTGACTACGTGAACGTAGTTCGTCCTGAACATAAAGAATTTAAACCGTAGTCTGCTCGAATGAGTTTATCTAAACAAGTTATTGCACTGAGTAAAAGTACCTGTTATAGTTATCTGATCTAGTAAAGACGTCAGTTAGAACTGCCGCATCCAGTTAACTAAAACTGGAAATGCACAGAAGGTTTTCGCGTGTTATTCTCCCTGCTCTGGTCTACGAACAGTGTCATTAGAAGTCACAGCAGCGGACCAGCATATCTTACTAATTGTAAGTTATATTGCAAAAAATTGTTAGCTACAGAAACGGCCAGAAGTTCTAGGAAGACAAATCTGGAACCCTTTGCTATCGGAGAATCTGAAGTCCTCGTTCACCTTTATCATCTGCATTTGTGATTGCCTGAGCAAAAATAACGCTTGGCGCAAAGATGTTGTACTGCAAGAGAAAGAAAGATTTATCATTTTGTCATGCGAAGATGGAACAGTATTGCAAAACCTTGATATAAGTCATTAGATTTGCTAGCTCGTCAATCGATTTCCATTGAAACTTTCATACGTTTTGTAAAACTTGTAGTGTTTGTGTGTGCTCGTGCCTTCAAGACGTTTATACTTTCAAATATTCACATTTTACTTGCTCCTGGCTTTTTCGGGCAGTTTTTCAGTAGATGACCTCTATGTTCGCTGACCTTGCTTTGGAATAACAAGTTGCCTAAGAACTTGTTTACATATTACTTTCAGAAGTATCATTGGAAGTTACTACAGATATAATTTTTAGAAAATCAGTATTAACTCTTAAAGGAGGGTAGCAGCTAGTTAGTCAGTATTAACTCCTAAAGGTAGGTAGCAGCTAGTTACTGTTGATGGGATCTTGAGTGAACCAAGACTTATTGTCTCCGGAGTTCCACAGGGTAGTGCTCTTGGTTCATTATTAATTTTGGTGCATAAGAGATTGTTCAGTATGCCGATGATGCAACACGTGTGGGTGTAGTAAAGTCTCCACTTAAGAGAAGTGAAGCTACTCTCAGCCTCAATGGGGACATGGACCGGATCAGGGAATGGTGTAGTCGGTGGGGTATGAGGCTGAGCTCCAGTAAAACGAGAACACTATTGATTAGCAGATCTCGCACAGATTTTCCACCCCATCCTCCCGTTCAGGTGGATGGGACTTTGCTGAATGAGTCAGAAGCTTCAGCTATTCTAGGTGTAACTTTTGACTCACATCTTACTTTTGAGAAACATCTAAAGAAAGTTTCAGCAAATGCCGCACGAAAGTTAGGTATTGTTCGTAAGGCCCCATATACTTAAAGCATTGATAACATCATTGCATCCTGTTTTAGGTCATTTGTGCTTCCTTTACTGGAATACTGTTCTCTGGTGTGGATGTCTGCTTCTGCCAGAGATTTATCTCTTTTAGATAGAGTGGTTCACTGTGGTAGGTTTCTGTTTCCTTAGCAGTTATGACTTGGACCATTGACGGATGGTCTCTTGTGTGTCACTTTTTTCATCAGTTGTATTTTAATACAGATCTTTCACCTTTACAATTAATCCCTGACCCCCTTTTCCTGACGACCAGAATCGCTGAACAGCTTCACCAAGATGCGGTAAATGTTCCTCGCTGTCGAGCTTCTCAATTCCAGAGGTTCGTTATTCCTCACACCGTTGGACTGTGGAACTTTCTCCCTGGGTATGGCATGCAACTGGAACTTCAAAAGTTCAAGCGAAGATGCAATGCATTACTACCCTAATGCACTTTAATAAATTTGTATCTATTTATTAATTTGTTAATTTGTTTTTTATTTCTATTAAGTGAGTTCTCTTCTTTATGTGTTTCCCTTTAACTTCTTTTCTTCCTAATGTGCACCATATTCTTTGGGAGCTTGACTTTCAAGTCCATGTCCTGTGTGGGTATGCTCCATCTGAATAGGGTTCATGTTCTGTATAATAATAATAATCATCATCTCAAAAGAGAATCTCAACATAGGTCAGATATAAGAAATAGCAAAAAACACTTAACAAAGGTGATGGTTGATATCCAGGACGATATCGCGGTAATCTACCCACCGGTGTACCATTAGGCCATCGTAAGAGGTAAAAGCTCTGGAAACAAAAGTGTTGCGCACGAGATTAACATATCCATTCGGTTATGAATAAAGCATGAACCAGGAATAGGGTCGGTTATGATATCTGTTAACATTAAGCTGTACTGAAACTTATTAACGAGATAAAAAAAATGGAGGTTATAAGCGAGATTAATCGTAATATTAACATTATTATGGAAAGGATAAATGAGAAGACTATTCTTGAGGCTCCTACGAAGAGACAATGTGCGTGACGTTAACTGCTTCTCTGAGTGATGACAGAGGTCACGCGTTTGTCTAGAAATTGCCGTCATTAAAGGTAGTAAGCGGTCATTAGGGGGGAAAAATTGGTTCCATTATGACGCTGGGAGGACGTAGGGCTACTTAAAAGTGAATTATGATATTTGGAATTGAAGGAATCGCCATGATGATTAGACAAATGACCTGAATTGTTTTTTTTTTTTTTATTGATATGTCACCCTTTTTTTTTTAACTTCTAAATAACTTCTCATTTTCTTACCGTTTTCTCTATTTTTATCAGGGTAACTTGACCAGGTATCACGATAAAATTAAAGTAATTCCTGGGCACGTTTACTAAGGAAGGCGGCTTATATTGATTGTTTTTAAAGCCAGTGATCAAAGTTAATTGTGCATTTAAGATTCCATTCAATCGTATTTCATTAACAAAGGAAATTATTCCTTACCATTCTTTATAGTTTATACACACACACACACACACACACACATATATATATATATATATATATATATATATATAAAGGCAAATGCCACAAAGGAAGAGTTAAACAATGGAGTGCTTGCTAGGCCTTTCGACACATGGTCCTGTACTAGTCAGCTAGTAAAGGACCATTTGTCGAAAGGCCTAGCAACCACTCCATTGTTTTACTTTACCTTCGTGGCATTTGCCTTCATTTTTACATTCATCACGTTCCATATCTTCATGAAATATATATATATATATATATATATATATATATATATATATATATATATATATATATATATATATATATATTCATGATGTTGCTTTTGTAATATGTATATCATCCCACAGTTCTGATATATTTACTCTTCTATTTATCATATGTTATGTGTAGTAATAATAATTGTTGAAATATCATATATGTAATGTAATGTTAGATCTCAAAAGAGTTGGTGATTTGGGTAACTTAACAGCGTAATTTAAAATTGGTAATACGTTTCAATAATAATGTAGTATGTGATTGCACATTAGGTTCTTAGGCAGCAGAGGGTCTTATTCTTTTGTGTTCAACACAAGTTTAAAAGGCAATTTTGGCTCTGTTTAAAACATACATTTGTTTTACTACCCAATACGCAGTTGAATACCTTCATCATCAGATTTTAGCAGACAGTACCTATACCTATCTGTCCTCGCCGGGGATGTGAATTCTAGACCTCTCGCCGGCAGGGGTGAGCCATGGCTATGTGATTACTCAAATTACTGTTTATAGGTCTTTCTCCTCTAGATCGAGAAAGGAATATGCTGTATATCAGTCCACAATAATATTCACCACTGAATATTATTGTGGACCTGATACACATTACTGTTTATAATATCATATAAAGTATATAAGTGCTTTTACTTTCTTTTAACATCTTTAACAAAAGGTTTTATTCACTCGAGTTTCATAAGGAAAAAGACTTCATACGGGAAACACAGCACATACATTGTCCTGAACAAAAACACCCATTAAGTTGGTCTTTACGTAACACACCAGAAACTGACCATAAGACCGGATGGACCAAATGGGTCACTTCTCGTATTTGGTTCCCCTAATGGAGACGGGCCTTTATTAACGTCTCCTTTCGAAACGGACAACTGAAGAGTTGTTACTGTTTTCGTGAATGTTACATGTATGATAACATATATATATATATATATATATATATATATATATATATATATATATATTTCCTTTTAGAACGACCTACCATTTGGCAAGTGAAAAAATATATGTTAAGTTATTCCGATGAAAATAGTTTCGTAAAGATTATCACTTAATTTTTACTTTAAATTCGCGTACGTTTATTGGCATATAGATGTAATAGGCACATTTTAATACGGAATTGCATATTCAACATCTGACGTGACAAACGGGGAACTCGAAGAGTCAAGACGTGGTATCTTTAAACAAGTATTAATACCCAACATTGTTCGATAGTAGGTCAATATAATTCTTATGATTATGACCTCATAAAGATTTATGACTACAGCGGGAGGTGTTTGTCGTGCAAAATACGACAGACCTACATGTTAGAGGCTAGAAGAGTTGATTTATTTTTTTCAAATAAAAGAGAATCCATTGCCGGATATCTTTTGCTAATTCAAAGTCATCAGAATTTGGACACCACAAAAAAAGAAGTTTTTTACTAAATGTCACTGAAAAATTCACTTTATTTACACGAAAGTACAGGTTTACTAGACATAAATAGGAGTGCTTTGTAAGTGTTTTATGTCTACCAAAGTCATTTGCATGGCACATAAAAGATGGGATTTACCAAGGACGAATGTTTCGTTTACTACAGCTCTTAAGATACGTTTTGATATTGAAGAGATATGTTTACTCACAGTGTAATGGAAAGTTCCTTAATATATTTTCTTAACCAGACTTCTGCATCTCGGTTAGAAAAGTACTGTGACAAAAGGGATTGTTCGTAGTGTTGAATGGGAAAAATATTCAAGAAATCGAATGCTATACAGCAAATCGGTTTATTTGAGAGCAAAGAGTAAACGTTCCATGTGCATACTCTGAAGTACTTTTCTGGCATTTATACACCGAGTGAAAATGCACTTCCCCAAGCAAAAAAACTGTTTAAACCTGTGAATCTCAACCTGGGGGGCGCGCCCCCCTAGGGGGGCGTCAGCAATTTCCAGGGGAGGCGCGAGGCCCAGGGAAAATTTAAAAATTCTGGAATTATATTCGTTATTTTCTTAACAAGAGTGAGGAACTCATATTCAGAAGTTTATAGAAAAAAAAAAAATGCAAATGTACCGCCTTATAACGTTAGTTTCCTATAGTCTACCATTCTAGTCAGACTAGCTAGGCTTACCATTATTTTGTAATTATTTACTTCCCTCCCTGTCCCTCGAAACTCCTTCTCTTTCTCTTTTTTTCCATTTTCCTCCTAATCTGGGAAGGAATTTTACTCAGATGCAAGGGGTGCGTGGCGGGAAGGACCAGCTCTGAGAGGGGGCGTGATAATAAAAAGGTTGCGAACCACTGGTTTAAACTATTACATTATGAGTCTTAATGAGTCTAAGGAATCCAAACTATTTCCGGTTGGAAGCATCGTTATAAGTACAACAGAGAACCGTGAGACATCGAAATCGTTGATTATCAGATAATCACAATTCGCGAAGTCTATTTTTATGACTTCTCTCTCACGATATCTAGAAAAGAAAATGACTGATGCATTACATGTGAATATTTATATTTCCTAGGTGGAAGTTAATCGTCTGCATTCTGTATTTTTAATTGTCATTTTTAATATTTTTTTTACTATTGTTCTCCATATAATTACAGTCATTACCATTATTATGAATTTTATTTTTTCTTCTTCTTCAGCAACTGTGTAGATACAGCCGGTTATTATTTTTATCATGTTATCTTATGTATCTAGATTGCGTGTATTGTATTTGTATATTCTATGTATATAGCCCTCAGCTGCAATAAAGATTATTATTATCATTATCATTATTATTATTATTATTATTATTATTATTAGTATTATTACAGTAAAAACTAAGGAAGAATGGATGGCAAGGGATGTGCCATTCTGTGAAAACTTTCTAAAATCAATCGTCTTTTAGAGCCAGCAAACTCCCGTCCCGTAATAAAGAAATGGAAGTCAAAGGGTTAACCTTATATAGTCACCATGATCCCGTGCGTTGGTGGGCTCTGTAGCTCCCAACAGATCGTTAGAAATTCAATTTTCTGAAGGCTGTTTGAACGGCCACAGGCAGTGGGCGATTGCAAGAGAGGGTTCCGGAGCAATCAACACTCCAAAGAACAAAGTAGGATTCCGAAGCAATCAACACTCAAAGGAATGAAGTAGCAAAGGCCATGGGCGAGAATGAAGGCTGTGGTAGTTCCGGGATTTGCAGAGGCTAATGCGACATCCGGCCCATATGTCTTTGTTAACAGAAGCTGGAAGGAAAGACGAAAAAGATGAGGGAGGAAAGGAGGCAATAAAGGTCTTTTGATGGATGGGTTAACAAAAAAGTAATCGGAAAGGGTTCGGAAGCTTAATAATTACGTTCCGGTTTCATGCGATAACGAATTTATATTTAGGGCTTTAAATAGAATGATATCTTTTCAGCTATACATTTTATTATTTACAGTTAACTTCAAATACAGTTCTCGAGGCTCTGTAGCTCTAAAAATTTGTATTGTTCTTTGAACTATAAATATTTTAATATATTTAAAAAATAAATTAAAAATCGTTTATCAATAATTACGCGTAATGTTTATGCGGAGTACAGTGATATATTTTGAGGCCTTATAATATAATGTTAATTACTTAACTCTTGTACATAATAAGTTAATATTTGTTCAACCATCGCAATCCTTTCTGCATTCTTTTCCTAGGCGGTTTTGTGTAGGTATTTGTAGACAAATATTCGAAATTACTTGAACGAAGATGAATCGTTATCTTTATAATGCCCATGGCGCTTGTGATACTGAGTACTAATTATACAGCTATGCTCGATAATATATTATTATATATATTTTTTCAGTAGATGAAACCTGTTGACATGGAACAAGCACGCAGGGGCCATTGACATGAATTTCCACCTCCCACCGCAGACCCCACACTGCAGCAGTAACTGATCATGACACAGAGCCAGTGATTTTTCATGATGTAGCCAGATAACCGACGGTCTCTGAGTAATGAGAAGAGCGATATGTCTTATTCTGTTTTGCGGGAATTTAATATGACGTTAAAGATTGCTGGGAGGCAAATTCATCCTGCGTCCCACCCCGTCACTTTCATTCCCCGTAATTATTTGCCTCGACCTAAACTTCAAATGAGATTGGGTTACTAGTCTTTCTGGGGCATATGTATTAGCATATACTGAAGCACAGAAATATAGTTTTTATAAAAAAAAAAAAAAAAAGCCCTCGTAAACAAGAGAAAATTTTACGAGCTTTAGGTCATGCGCGATCTAAAAGCTGTAATTAAGGCTATTAAGCAAAGAAAAGTGAATCTGAATTATCCTTAAGGATATGCCCATGGAAGATTTGTTTACGAAAGCTACATGTTAATGACCTGTGCAACAGTATCATTTTATAAACTCATCCAGAAGATTTCGTTTGATTGACGCATAAAAATTAGAAAAACTTCCATTCCATTTTCCATTAAATAGAAAAATCTGTATTCTTTTTGAACTTAAAAAGAGAAACCCTGCCCTAAGTCAGTTTGCATAAGTAACATTTCTGATAGATTAATAATTTTGAGAATGTTGATTAGATATCAATGAAGATACCAACATATTGTAACAGACTGCCGGTATCAGTAACGGAAGCAGAGAGTTCAGTAAAGAGAAACATGGAAAGAGAGGGAGGGACAGTGCAATAATATGGTAATTGACTCGATGCTTGTCATTGCTTTTTCAGTTATTGAATATTTCCATTTTTTTTAAATAACCTACGAAAAAAAACCTCTTACAGATTTTGCTGATGCTAATTGTTTCATAATTATTATTCTTCATGAGATTCTTAATCTCCACGAGACTCCTCACTCTCGTGAAATTGGTACACTTTTTTTTTATATAGAAAGATATAATAGAGAAAAATTGTGAGATATGAAAAAATAAAAAAACAATTTTGAAAAGCAGCACATTTACGAAAAAATACTCGTAAGAAATTTCTGATAAGAAATTTATGGCAACATTTTTTGTTTTAGAATTTTTTCCTAGCGGATAAAACTGAACATCCCAGGAGTGAGTTAAAAAAAAAAATCCTTCTTTTGGACGAGTCGGCTTGAAAGATTTATGGCGCTTTATATATAGGATATCATAACAAAAGGAGCATCAGAGAGAGAACAAAAACAGTGAGGTGAAAAATCAAAGGAACGGCTGAAAGCTTGGAATGAGGAAAGTTTACCAAAGTATAAACTAGAAAGATAATTATTTGCTTCCTGAAGTAAATTCATTTAAAGCACCATGTTATGCTTTATTAAGTCATTGCGGTGCATAATTGATTGTAACTCCTATTTTCAGCATGGGAGAATGACAATCCAAACAATCAACTGTTAGAAACATAGGTTATCGTAATAATTGCTGTCGCCGAACAGGTTTCTTATTTGCGAAGTTAAGAAATTGTTTCTCGGAATTACCAAGAATTGTCGGAATCGATTACTCCTGAAATCTCCAGGTTTCTAGAAAATAATGTTCATCGTTCATACAGAATCTCATATCAAAGACTTTTTGAATTTTGTTTCAGATTTTTCCCTAGCACAATGATTTCTTTATAGATGTGACCAACTAATCAAAGTTATGAGCGAAACTGGTATGTATGTACGTATATATGTATACATATATATAATTTATATATATATATATGTATACATATACATATATATAAAATATGTACACATATGTATGCATATATATACACACTATATATATATATATATATATATATATATATATATATATATATATATATATATATATATATATATATATATATATATATATAATAACCACAGGACTTTCTTAGCTTCTCGATTTCTTCACACTTAGGAAACGTTTGTTACTTTTAAGCGTAGATGCAAATGAAGAAAGAAATGAAGATGTTCTGAGTCCTTGTCGAGATTCGAACTCGCGTCCGGGCTATTAAAACGAGGTAACGATAATAACCAGGTCAGTAAGAAAGCTTTGGGTCTATTCCCTCTCATTATAAATAAATACTTGGCTTTATTGGTGAAGATGGGTCTATTACGGCTCCAAAAAAAGTCTCTCAATCGAAATATGGGTTTTGGTGTTATGCTTAGTTGAGTAGTATACTTAAGCCTAAAGTAAAGTATAGTAGGTGCTATTTAAATATCATCTATTCTGATGTAGTTGGATTAAATTCAACCCATAACTATGAATCTATCTATCGTGATATTTATCATGTTCGTAATTGTTAGTTATCATACAGTTCACCACTGGTCGTATTCTACGCTACACTACGCTGGTTTATCAAATCGTCCTGTCCAGTTGGTATTTACTTTAGACATTTCATTATTTGCCAATGAAAAAGAAACTTTTATTATTATGATTGGGAAAAATTTTCTATTCTTTGTCTATTATACTGTGGTTTTCATTTATCTTTCTGTACATAACATTTAAGATTCCGTATCAGTACAGGCGAATGGAATACGAAGTAGTTTTCCATAAGGAAAAAAATGATTTGCTATCATTTTTTTCCTTATGGAAAAGTACTTCGTATTCCACTCGCCTATACTGATACGGAATCTTAAGTATTATGTACAGAAAGATAAATAAAAACTACGGTATAATACACAAAGAATTGGAAAATTTTTCCCAAACACAATAATAAAAGTTTCTTTTTCATTGGCAAATACTGAAATGTCTAAAGTAAATACCAATTTTAATTAGCAAGCTTCCCTAGTAAATATGATTACTTTCACTAGCAAGCTTCCCTAATTTGCTTGATTTTCCATGGCGGATAATGCAAAAGGCTAGAATGCTTTGAGTTTAAATATCTAAACTTTCAGGGCATATTGTAGTTTGTTTTGTTTTTTTATCTGGGGGATATTTCGTGTAAGCCTCCCTAAAAAAATATTTCCAAATGTTGAACACCAATTATTTACGATTGTTAATTTCCTAGAGTCAGTAATCGACAAGGCAGGAACTTCAGTGCAGTTTTCTAGTCCGTCAGAGAAAAAATTTAATGATAGTTCGGTACAGGAGGTTAGACACAGACCTGCCGTTTGAAAGTGGGAGATTATAAGAATCTGGTGAATGAGAACAAGGAAGTGAGTTCTTAAGCATACTAAAAGAGGGAGACTAAGTCGTTGAATCGTACAATTTAAGGGTTACTGATTCTCGCAGAGGGGAATTTAAGATAGTTTCTGATGCATCTTTCAAGACTGAATTGATGGAAGTATTTTGTTATCAAGACCCGGATACTCTATAGGGCAAGGATGCCGAGATATATAGATAGATAGATAGGCAAGTGATTACTCAAGTAAACTACAATTTTTATATAAAGTATCCATTTTACCTAATATTTAGAGAGAGAGAGAGAGAGAGAGAGAGAGAGAGAGAGAGAGAGAGAGAGAGAGAGAGAGAGAGAGAGAGAGTTAGTGTATGAAAGGCAATAAGGAGGTCAAGGCAACGTAAAACTAGTTTGCAGATACGCTTTGTAAAATTGGACTCATATATGAGGATTATCCTTAGATTTTTCTCTCATGTTCCCACGTGAATGTCAGCTGTTGTGTGCTTGGAATAAGGAGCTAATGTGTTCCATAAAACGGAAAATGTATTTCAGTGCCTACTAACTTTTATAATAAGTGTTTCTTCTCACACATGAGGGCAAGATAAATATTACTAATCCTAAAAATATCGCCTAGACAATCTTAGTACCCAAAACACGCTAGATTTTGACAAGGTCTTGGAGTTTCCACCCCCAGCCTGCCATGGAGTCGAAAAGAATAATACTATGCCTTCAAAGACTGTCGTTCAGTTATTTCTATGTATAAATCTCATGCATAATCTACCAATTGCAAAATAGAAGATTAATCTCCTTGATTTCTAGTCGACAAAACATGCCATTAGGTTGCTGTTTTCGCATTAAAGCAGAGTTAAGTTCAAGCTTCATATGAAAGAGAAATGTACAAATTATATATATGCATACAACATAAACTATTCAGGTTTACGAATGTATTTTCTCTTTGAATAAAGCTACTCTATTTTCCATGGGCTAAAGGAATGAAAATGGTGAGATATATAATGATGTAAATCTGAAAAATAAATAAAATGTAGTTTTCACTCCTTCTGTAAGTTCTACTTCTGAATTCTATAAATGATTGATTGACTTTTACTAAGGGGATTGAATATTACCTTCAAAATTGTGTGTAAAATAGCAGGCATGAAATATTCAACGCGGAAATCAATTTGATATATATGCGATGTACTTAGAAGGTTAGGAATGCGAGGGCTATATGCCAAAATTTAATGTTTCAAATAAATTCATCAGTAATTGCCCTGCATAAATGTATATCCCTCCTTGCGTTGAGAAACGACTGAATATTTATGCGTATGAATGTTTCATGTTATGTATATGACATATCTAATTATCATTTTTCGTTTTGACGAAGCATCTCGAAATTTACACTTGCCGTAAAGTTCAGGTTAGGCTGAATGCATTATTTACTGTAACCGGGCAAACACTGGAAAGGTTCTTAATCTTTGGAATTAATGTAACTTATGTCTAACAGTGCCGCGCTCATTCTCTATGATTTATAACCTTAAATAATGAGAAAATTTCCAATGGCATGGGGATGATGTAGAAAAATTTACTTCCGAAGGGAAAAAACCGATGATCTGTAGCAGATTTTATACATTGTAGTTCGTTGACCTTCATTGTAGTTATGTTTTTGTCATTATATTTTTTCCCACATGAAGAAAAGGACGTGACTAACAATGTAAAGTCTTCAGTACTGAGGTAAAGGAGTACAGTAGGCTACACTTCTCATAATTGGCAAACTTATATACTATATTATACTTTATTCGGTTCTTTACCTTTATTGATTTTTATTTTAAGCTTGTATAGTGGAGGTGGTTCAGTTACATTTGGTTTGTCGTTGGCGCCTGAGTGTGGAGCCTTTTTGCTAGCTGTTTGGGATATCTGTAGAATTATGGCTTTTATTGTCAAATTGCCAGTTCATTTGTGACTTATTAAGGCATCTTTCATGAGCGCTTCCTAGATTTTCGTGTTTTTGGTGGGACTGGTTACTCTCGGGAATTCTTTTAAGCGTCGCGTAATTTGCATAACGCCAGGATCGTTTTATTTCCAAAGGCGTTTGCACACGCGGAGAGAGTAAGGACGGGTAAAATATTCTAAGGTAACACAAATTAACTCCATTTTCATCAAAGAGGGTTTACAATAATGATTAACTGTATTGCAAACTCACCGATGGAAACACAGTAATACGTCCGTTCCCACGAAAGGAAAATGAGATAATTTCGTTCAGGTGTTTTACCTACATCCATGTTACACTTCATTCAAAACGTAAAGAATCCTCGACTATTTTTTTCATTAAAATGAAAATCTATTGTTTGACACAAGAATCAAAACGAGCCTCTACTGAAACTGGTTCACAAAATAAAACAAGTAGAAAAATGCGCCTAAGTTTCTTCAGCGCAATCGAGTTTTCTGTACTGCGTATAAAGCTGTATGAAACTCACAGCCACGGCCCACGAAACTCAAAGCCGTGGCCCGTGAAACATTCAGCCACAGCTTGGTAGTAGCCTCTGTTGTTAGCGCATATAGCGGTGCCAGACGCACGAACATTACTAACTTTAAGCTTAAATAAAAATAAAAACTACTGAGGCTAGAGGGCTGCAAATTGATATGTTTGATGATTGGAGGGTGGATGATCAACATAGCAATTTGCAGCCCTCTAGCCTCAGTAGTTTCTAAGATCTGAGGGCGGACAGAAAAAGTGCGGACGGACGGACAAATAGCCAACTCAATAGTTTTCCTTTACAGAAAACTAAAACGACTCCAACGACTGATTGACGTTGACCTCTTTCCTCCACCGAGAGAAGTACTCCAGAACTTGAGGGCGTTCGAATCGTTGGAGTGATGCTCCAGCTGACTCTTTTCTTCATCTGGTAAATTAACCTACGAGTGATTTCCATTCCAGGTTAATGGGGAATAGAGAAATAGGTTGACGTATATTTCGAATGAAAACCTTATTTGTGAAGAGACCAGTGACAGTCGCTACCAGCTCAGAATAAGAGCCCCTTGCAGCTGAAGGACATATATTAAAGTAGATGATAAGCTGTAGGTCCCGTTGCTAGGTAACCAATTGGTTCTTAGCCACGTAAAAGTAAATCTAATCCTTCGGGCCAGCCCTAGGAGAGCTGTTAATCAGCTCAGTGGTCTGGTTAAACTAAGATATAATTAGCTTCTCGTTAACTCTTGAGCTCAAGGAATATTTGTAGAAAGTAAGGTTTTTTCCTTGAGTTCTTTACACGATACATTAATTCTTTAGTGGTCAGTGTTTTCTACTTATCCTGGTAATCATACATTAAAAGTAATGCACATATAAAGAAGTAAATGAATATGCTTTAAAGGAAGAAGTAGATATAAAGTGAAGGTTTTATCTTTAATAGGAAATCCACGAAGGAAAGAGAAACACTGGAGTGCTGCGAGGCCTTTCGACTGTCTGTCGTCCTTTACTTAGCAGAATGAGTCTGCTATGTAAAGGACGACAGACAGTCGAAAGGCCTGGCATGCACTCCGGTGTTTCTCTTTCCTTCGTGGATTTTGTCTTTATTTATATATTCATCACGGTCTATGTTCTCGTGATTCAATTATACATACATACATACATATATATATATATATATATATATATATATATATATATATATATATATATATATATATATATATATATGTGTGTGTGTGTGTGTGTGTGTGTGTGTGTGTGTGTGTGTGTGTGTAGAATCTACTGGTCACTTTTTACCAGATAAATATTATATATATATATATATATATATATATATATATATATATATATATATATATATATATGTATATATATATATATACATACACATATATATATGTATGTATGTATATATATGTAGAATCTATTGGTCACTTTTACTGGATAAATAAATATATAATATATGTATGTGTGTGTGTATATATTTTTAATATATATATATATATATATATATATATATATATATATATATATATATATATATATATATATATGTGTGTGTGTGTGTGTGTGTGTGTGTGTGTAGAGAGAGAGAGAGAGAGAGAGAGAGTGTGTGTGTAAGGTGAATAGACTGGTAAATCCTTTGATTCCCAATGTTTTGCAATATCTCATTGCTGTAAAATTGATTCTGATTGAGTTTCTTCTTCTCTGATAACTTCAGCGAACGAAAATGAAAGTTGAACGCCAAAGTTAGATTGGCTTCAAGTTTCAACTATATGACGGAGTAAAAAACTCTTCTTTGCCTCTTATAATAGACGAAGCTTTTTAGCCTTATTCTGCTAAGCAGAGCCTCCAACGATTTCATTCTTGTTCAGTAGTATAGCTGCATTTTCTGAAGATATGGTTCGCATTGACACATTAATTTATAATCCACGAAAAATGTTACAGATTGGACAAAGCTGTTTACCTAAATAAATGCAGCCAGGCTACTTAAATAATTTGCTCACTATTATAATTTCCGGTGAAGTACAGTACTCATCTAAATCGCTGGTTGAATAATATGGTGAGTGGCAAATTTAATTGATTTTTCGGCGTTCTGAAGTTCAAAAAATTTTTATTTTTTTATTTTGCTGCACATTTTATATTTTTTATGAGTACTGCCTTTTAGCAAAAGAAATTTAAGGAAAGCAGTACCCAGTTGAGTAGGTTATCATTTTTTGAACTATGAAATGCAAATCTAATATTGGGCAACATTTAGATGATTTATGCCGGTAAAATAAAACGAAAATTTATAAAGTAAATTATTATTATTATTATTATTATTATTATTATTATTATTATTATTATTAAATGCAAATCTAATATTTGGCAACATTTAGATGATTTATGCCGGTAAAATAAAACGAAAATTTATAAAGTAAATTATTATTATTATTATTATTATTATTATTATTATTATTATTATTATTATTATTATTATTAAATGCAAATCTAATATTTAGCCACATTTAGATGATTTATGCCGGTAAAAGAAAACGAAAATGTATAAAGTAAATTATTATTATTATTATTATTATTATTATTATTATTATTATTATTATTATTATTATTATTATTATTATTAAATGCAAATCTAATATTTGGCCACATTTAGATGATTTATGCCAGTAAAAGAAAACGAAAATGTATAAAGTAAATTATTATTATTATTATTATTATTATTACTATTATTATTATTATTATTATTATTATTATTATTATTATTATTATTATTATTAAATGCAAATGTAATATTTGGCAACATTTCGATGATTTATGCGGGTAAAATAAAACGAAAATTTATAAAGTAAATTATTAAAATAGTATTATTATTATTATTATTATTATTATTATTATTATTATTAAATGCAAATGTAATATTTGGCAACATTTCGATGATTTATGCGGGTAAAATAAAACGAAAATTTATAAAGTAAATTATTAAAATATTATTATTATTATTATTATTATTATTATTATTATTATTATTATTAAATGCAAATCTAATATTTGGCAACATTTCGATGATTTATGCGGGTAAAAGAAAACGAATATTTATAAAGTAAATTATTAAAATATTATTATTATTATTATTATTATTATTATTATTATTATTATTATTATTATTATTATTAAATGCAAATCTAATATTTGGCAACATTTCGATGATTTATGCGGGTAAAATAAAACGAAAATTTATAAAGTAAATTATTAAAATATTATTATTATTATTATTATTATTATTATTATTATTATTATTATTATTATTATTATTATTATTATTATTATTATTATTATGTATAACCGACCTCAATGACCCACCGATCATGTACAGCAGACGAGACGGAAGAAGGGAAGGATAAAGATATAACACAAAGAAGCAGCAACGCAAAAGTGATATATGTATCTCAGTAAATAAATATACTTATCTTGTATGTCGTCATTTGCATACGTTACCCAGTCTCCCTCACCATAGATTTAAAAAGCACCACAAAAGATGATGGGAGTCGCAAGGGCGTTAAGAGGGAAGGAGCAAAAAACGCTGCTTTTCAAACTAACTGGTATGACGAGATGTTGTCCCTTGGCGCAGTGTTATGCTAATGATTGTGTTCCTTCGCTGCGCCGAAATGTATGTGGATAAAATTCCCTTTCAGATTGTATGACTTTTTGTTTGGGAAACTTTTATTCATTTGATTTTACCCTCGCCACAGTCTTACATTGCTTAAAATTTAGAAGCTTGAAATGACCGAGGATTAACTCTCTCTCTCTCTCTCTCTCTCTCTCTCTCTCTCTCTCTCTCTCTCTCTCTCTCTCTCTCTCCGTATTTAGTACTAGCCCTCGGTGATCAAAAAATGAAAATGAGATTTGCCCATTTCACAAATTCCCTAGGGATTTTGTGAAATCCCTGGGGTTCATTGCTCATTTCACAAATTCCCTAGGGATTTCTGTGAAATCCCTGGGGTTCATATATATATATATATATATATATATATATATATATATATATATATATATATATATATATATATATATATTGTGTGTTTGTGTGCGCTCGTGTGTGGGTGGGTTACATTAGGTCTCATATCATTTTATTTGTAGACATTAACTAAACCATTAACGTTCTGCCAGAAACCAAATCTTAATTTCGCTGGAAATTTTTTTTTACTTAAACCATGCTCTATCAAGCCGCGATCTAGGAATTACGAAGGCGTCTCTTCCACACTCTTTTAGCTCTTCGAGATTCAAGAAAGACAAAAGATTATGATTGGTTTTTATATCTGTTTCCTTAGATGAGAGATAATATTAGCCCACTTCAAGAAAGCATGCTTACAAAGAACTTCCCACGCACGTTGTTTTTATAGCGTTGGTATTGTTCTGTGAAGGTGTTAATTACTCACATTGTTTTTCTTTCCCACCACGGGGCTTACAGGTAAATTTTGTCTTGTGAACGGCAACCGGAAAAAACGTCACCAGAACGAAAATTAATTTGCCATAAGTGCAAAATAATCTAACCAAACACAATATAGTTGTGGATTTGTTTCATATTGCTGCTGACGCCTTATAATTATACTGTGTGTGTATGTATATGTGTATATATATATATATATATATATATATATATATATATATATATATATATATATATATATATATACATATATATATATATATATATATATACATACATATACATATATGTATATATCTGTATATGTACACAGACATATATAGATATATACATATATACATATATATATATACTCACACAGACAGTGTGTGTATGTATATATATATATATATATATATATATATATATATATATATATATATATATATATATATATATATATATATATATATGCGCATTTAAATAATGTTTTTCTTGTATGCAGATTTCGTTGAATTCGGTGGCTTTTTGGTTGTTGATCAACTTACGATTGGTTTGACAACACTTTCTAAATCTCTTAAGTTCTTCCAAATGTAGTTTATGGATAAAGAAACGTAGGTTAACGCTATGTTCCGACAACACTTTCTAAATCTCTTAAGTTCTTCCAAATGTAGTTTATGGATAAAGAAACGTAGGTTAACGCTATGTTCCATTTAAGGGAACACAGCACCACAGCTCTTCCGTCACTTGGCATGGCCTCTTGAAAGTGTCGTACATGAACTTTGCGTCTCGTTGTTTTATGACATTAAGCGGACGGAGTTGTAGCGCTCATATACAGTGACAATACATTTCAATACAGTAAAATAAAATACAATAAAACAGCTTTAATGGATTTAAATTTGGGCAAACAAGCACATTACAATAAAATTTGCAATAACATAAAATATCCTAAATGTACTGTCATGGAGACAAAAACCACGTGCCTTGGTTGATATGGTAACAAACGAAACTTAGATACCAGTGCGGCGATATGAATTACGGGTTGATTTGTGTTTTTTGCCATTGTATGTTATTTTCAATTTTGTAGTAGTGTTTCTCGTATCTAACCTTTGTTCCTTGCCATATCCAGAATAGGAGGCTTTTTTCATTACAGGTCATTTAGGAAATTTTATGTTATTGTAAATTTTATCGCAATATGCAATTTTTGGACAACTTTAAATCCATTAAAATTCTGTCATCGTATTCGGTTTTATTGCATTGTATTGAAATGTATTGTCATTGCACAAGGGGGCTATAAGTCCGTCCACCTATAAGTCCGTCCACATCCTGTAATAAAACAACATGACGCTAAGTTCATGAAGTACACTCTGAAGAGGACACGACAAGTGGCGGAACGGCTGTGGCGTTGTGTTCCCAGTAAATGCAACAAATCAGTAACCTTCGTTTCTTTACACATATCACTATCATTTGGAAGAACGTATAAGACTCAGAAAGAATTGTCAAACTATTAAAAAGATTAACAACCAAATGACATCGATTTCAACGATAACATATATATATATATATATATATATATATATATATATATATATATATATATATAATATATATATATATATATATATATATATATATATATATATATATATATATATATATATATATATATATTATATATATATATATATGTGTGTTACTTGTATCGCAACAATATGCATTCTTGATAGTCCTAAACATGCATGTACGAAATCTTGCTGAATCTATTGCCCAGTAAAGGAACCCCAACGGAAGACGGCGTTGTCCCACTTATTTCATTAGTTTCCAGATTAGGCAAAACCTTACGCCACTGTTGTATACCGCGTTTTCAGCCATTACAGAAGAGAGAAAAGTGCATGTTCAGTGCCCGTCCGGATACAAAATATATTCCGCGGCAAACGAGGCTCTAAATAACTACTTAATTGCTCTGCAAGCTCTTAATAGCGTAGTAAATGCTTTCTCAGACAGCGCGGTATCCCACCTCTATTTTACGCCGCGGGGCAAAATCGTAAGAGAATCTCAGTCTTCTCGGTATTGGGTTATTCCTGCTTTCAGCAAATTGGAATTCCAGAACGGGCCAAGAAATTCCCTTTTATTCTTCTTATTATTGTTATCATCCATATAACTCGGCTATGTTCATGCAGTCATAATCATGATAACTATTCCGTCGTGTGGAAAGGAATAGATTATTATTATTATTATTATTATTATTATTATTATTATTATTATTATTATTATTTGCTGTAGGCGCTGGAGGTGGGCATCGATATCAGGCCGGGGTGTTCCTTGGGAAGCTGCCTAATACTGTTACTGGGAAGAGTTATCAGTAACAGTATCTAATTAAACTCTAAAGGTTCTACTCTCCACGTTTGACGTACGGCCTAATGTTATATTCAACAGTGGCTTTCGTATGGAGCAGATGTACAAGATTTATAATGACTTAAAGTTCCTTTTTAACGAAAAGTGAATAATAGTCAGATTTTTCTAAACAAAAATTTTGAAAAAAAAAAATTAAGAGGACTGAAAAGACTTACTGCAAAATAAATTTTGGTGATGTTGCTATTGTTGTTAACAGAAACTATAATTATTATTATTATTATTATTATTATTATTATTATTATTATTATTATTATTATTATTATTCAAAACAAGAATATCATTCGTATTACTGATATTATTGACTATTAAAATCTCTTTAGTGTTATTATACAAAACAGTAAAAAGCGTTAAATGTTCATTGATTTTATGATTGTGTAAAAAAAACACTGGTTCGCCATAAAAAAACATTTTTGCGCAAAAATGTTTTCGACAAAATGCGAAGTGCCCCTTATTCCTACACGCCTCTCTCGGGCATTCAGGCGCAGCACGACTTTTTCTGATTTATTCAAGTCGAATTTTTATTTCTCATGACACTCTTTCCTTCAAAATACAGTTGTCGGCCTAATGCAGTGAGGATAAAAAATCGTAGTCCGTTTTTTCTCTTACATTCTCGCATAAAATCACGTTCGTTTCATTGCTTGAATGCTGGACTTTTACTTCGTCTGACCTTTCGAAAAGGGCAGTTTCAACAGACAAAATATCCGCACGCAAACACGCTCATACGCACAGACACGCACAGACACATACACACAAACAAACACATGCATACACACACACACACACACACACACACACATATATATATATATATATATATATATATATATATATATATTAATATATATATATATATATATATATATATATATATATATATATATATATATATATATATATATATATATATATATATAATGAGAGATGCATACAAAACTTCAAACAGAATATTTCACATTACTCAGAGATAAATCAATAAAAGTAAATGAACGGACATTTGGACTGTTAGATTTGCGAAATCAGGTTTTACGAAAACAAAAAAATATGCATAAAAATAGGAATATGGGAAACGATCGGAATGATACAATGTACAGACTGAAAATATTTTGTTTGAACAGAAGGGAGTTCCGACAAGACCGGAGGGAGGCTGATGGATGACACTTTTGTTCGGAATTGTTAAAGGGCTTTGCGATGGGTTTAAATTCCCCTCGTTTATCTTGTAGTTCTTTCCACTAATATCCCAGAGAGAAGATTCAATGACAAATTATCAGTTTTTGTCGTTGATGTCCAAAAATTATCTTTTAGTGCTTTAACTTACATAGATTAATATCGTTGAGAGAATTGTCCAAAGCGTTTATACACACACACACACACACACACATATATATATATATATATATATATATATATATATATATATATATATATATATATATATATATATATCTCATATATATTGGTATTCATATTACTATCAGAAAAAGAATACTGTTGGGGTAAGACATCACTAGCACCATAGAGCACCAAAGGGGTTGGGGGGTGGAGGTGCTTCCCTGAAACAGGGCTGTTTCTGCCTGTAGTCTTAGTAACTAAATAAACTCTTCGGGTTTATCGTACCGCATTTCTGTATACATATGACTTACTATCAGGAAAAGAATACTGTTGGGGGTAAGACATCACGGGCACCAAAGGGGGTGGGGGTGGGAGGGGGGTGACATGTAAAAATAACCGAAAACAACAGATATTACTGTCTAATTCATGGTTTTAGGGTCACTGAGATGAATAGTGACACTCCCAGTGCCCTTTAAGTCCAACTTTAGCCCTGATAGGAGGAGCGGTGAGAAGGGGTGAAAAATCAAATGTAAAAAATGACGGATACTATTGTCTAATCCACATTTTTCGAGGTCGCTGAGATGAATAGTAACACTCCCTATGCCCTTTAAGTTAAAATTCAGCCCTGATAGGAATGCGGGGTGAGAAGGGGTGAAATATAAAATGGCAAAAATTTTGAGCATTGTAATTGAAGCAACCAAGTTAACAGGAAAGGGAGAGAGAGAGAGAGAGAGAGAGAGAGAGAGAGAGAGAGAGAGAGAGAGAGAGAGAGAGTAGAGGGGGTGTTAGCGAAGAGAAAGAGGGAAAGTGTGTGTGTGAGAGAGAGAGAGAGAGAGAGAGAGAGAGAGAGAGAGCATTTATCAGTCATCATTCAGAGTTTTCCCTGGCAGCGCCGGGTTGGTCAGCTAGTATGTTGCATATATATCAGTAGATGTATGTATGTATGTATGAGTGTGTGTTTACATTCCAGCATAACTGAAATGCATTAAGCAATTTCATCCAAACTTGGTATACATGTGACTTACTATCTAGAAAAGAATGCTGTTGGTTGGGTAAGACATCACTAGCACCAAAGGGGGTAGGGGTAGGATGGGCTTCCCTGAAATGGGTCTGGTTCTGCCCGTAGGCCTACTAACTAAATAAAGCCTACAGGTTTATCATACCTCATTTCAGTATACATATGACTTACTATCTGGAAAAGCATACTGTGGGGGTAAGACATCACTGGCACCAAAGGGGGATTGGGTGGGAAGGGGTGACATGTAAAAGTGACCAATAACGACAGATATTAGTGTCTAATCCATAGTTTTTGAGGTCTCTGAGATGATTAGTGACACTCCTTATGCCCTTTAAGTCCACATTCAGCCCCAATTGGAAAAGGTTGTGAAAAATAAAA
>NC_089759.1:33166656-33186656 GCF_040412425.1 Macrobrachium rosenbergii
TACACTTTCATACTTGCTGTACTGATAACAGACTGAAATTAACATTAACAGATAGGAAAGACAAAAAAGTAAATGGAAAACTATTAGTTAAAAGAAATTAAATTATTTCTGAGCTAGAAATATTTTTTATCAGAGGAAATAAGACTGGCTTTCAAATCCGAAATGTCCAAAGGCATTTCGAATAACTCCTGTAGAGGTTAAGAAGTAATTACCTGCCATAAATTCTGGTCGAACTTTTTTTTTTGCTTTTGAATAGAAAGTGATTTGAATCACTAAAGCTTTTACTACCAATGTCTTGTTTCTGTTTATTAATATCATTACCGTATACCAATATCAATTAGATTTTTTTTAATTTTATTACATTTATAACATTTTTCCTTAAGTCCTTGAACCTAGAAACTGATTATAACAATTCAACCCGTTTTTGTTTTAAATAACTAAAAAACATGAAATGATCCCTAACTATTTTTAATAAAGGCCATCAATATAATAAATATATATCTTAAATTTCTACTTTACTTTTATTACGAATCTCTACGGGTGTTCATTGGTCCCTCGTTAAAAATTGGAAATGTTTTACATGTAAAAGAAATCGTATTTGATTTTTAACCAAATTTCATATCTTTAAAACTAAAATGGCTTAAGTAATTCATATTTTCTTCAAAGGAAAAATGTTTTATCGAATAAATGGAATAAATTGATAAAAGAATTTGCAAGAAGAAAAGTAATTGATTTCTCTTACTTTTCTTTTCTTCATTTTGGGTCATAATCCCGCTTATTATTCAACAATTTTTAATTTCCAGAATTTTTTAAAGTCGCGTATTCAGTTCCATAGGATAAAACATCATATTACATTTCGTTTGTACCACTTTCATAAGTCATAATTTCCAGAAATTTTTAAAGTCGCGTAATTGAGTTCCACAGGATAAAACATTATACTACATTTCATTTGTACCACTTTCATAAATCACACCTTCTACGGCCCACTTTGAGAATATAATAAAAAAAATATTCAGGTACAACTGCCACTGCAAGAATAAAACAAACTTGTTACTCAAAAACTAAGACATTAAACACACGACCAAATTCTAGAGATAAAGAGTAGAGATGTAATGACTTGCTGCTCTTCGGTGATGCATGTCGACAACAGACTCGGTGTTTACGGCGAGGAAATCCGTGAATAGGGAATATGTATTGCCCCGAATTATTCTGCGTTCTTGTTTTTAAAAGGGAGAGAATTTCGTTTACGCAGGGTTTAAGTAAAATACACAATTTTAAATTGCGTATGGCAAATAACTTGTATATGTAAAAACACATATTTGTGTACCTATGCAAAGTGAACGGACACAATTCACGTGCTGAAAATCGTGTGCGTACATACACACAACATGGGTACGCACATATATGCACACGCACACACATATATATATATATATATATATATATATATATATATATATATATATATATATATATATATATATATATATATATGTACATATATATGTATCTATATATATATCTATATATATGTATATATATATATATATATATATATATATATACATATACTGTATTGTATATACTGTATATATATATATATATATATATATATATATATATATATATATATATATATATATATATGTATATATGTATATACAGTATATGTGTGTATATATGTATATACATGCTTCGCTAAAATCCAATTAATACATGACAGAAGAACTCCCCTGCCTTTCCGTTCACAAATTTGGGCAACAAAAGGTTTTTCTTTACCATTTCTTTCTCAAAGGCTCAAAGTAACTGTGATCCAATTTAGAATGTGAATTTTATATCCCAGCTTTCATCTTTCCGGAAGGGATGGTTCATCTGAAAATATTTTTCAAAGGGAAAGATTTTTCTTTTTTAGAAAAGTATTTTAGACCATCTGTACTTCTTTGTGGCTTAGAGCTTCTATTCACT
Source organism: Macrobrachium rosenbergii (assembly GCF_040412425.1). Classification (NCBI taxonomy): domain Eukaryota; kingdom Metazoa; phylum Arthropoda; class Malacostraca; order Decapoda; family Palaemonidae; genus Macrobrachium; species Macrobrachium rosenbergii. The sequence goes on from NC_089759.1 coordinate 33,168,622, forward strand.
AGGATCTGAATGCATACCGATGGAACTAAGTATAATTTTCTATTAAATTATACATTAATTAATATTGTTCCAGAGTCGTTCTGTGTACTTTAGTTCGCATGTTATATTGGAAATAGGATAAATCTTCTATTGTCAAATTTATTATGCATGAAACGTCAAATCATATCTCAGGATGCTACCATAAAGAAATACGAGTATGAAACCGAAGGATTGAGACACAAGCTACTTACGTGTATATTCTGTGTAATTTCACTGATTAAAATAAACCGAACTACTTAGTATGAAATACAGGCTATCTATTCATTAAAATGTCAAAAACCTTTTGTCACTAATAACAACCTCTCATCTGCTCAGTCTAGCATATATTTTGCTCAGTCTAGCATATATTTTTTTTTTATTCAGCACCTGCCCCACACCCCTCACCCTTTTCTCTCTCGCTCTCTCTGTTATTAAACCAATTCATGATGCAACATTTATTAGGTGAAAATATGTTCAACATCACTCTTACTTGCGTAGCAGTGTTAACGTTTTATGGTCCTTGATAAATAGGCATATTCAGGGTTTGTGTAACAGTTTTCACTCATAAATATAAATACATAGATAATCAGTAGTGATTGAGACGAGAGTGAATCCCTTCCTCTGCCATCGACTTGTTTATAGGTTCTAAAGGTTTGGTCGACAGTTGAAGTGGAAATCGATGTTAGTCGAAAATGAGCGTAGGTTAAAACGAAACGTCTGCGCGAATGAACTCTTTTTACTGCGTCATCACAGTTTTAAGTTAACAGGAAATAACAAGTATATCTAAATAGTGCACAGTCTTCATCCTGATATTGTAGTGTATACAAACAGACACACAGAAACACATACATACATATATATATATATATATATATATATATATATATATATATATATATATATATATATATATGTATATGTATATATATATATATATTATATATATATATATATATATATATATATATATATATATATATATATATATATATATATATATATATATATATATATATATATATAAGCATAATCAAGGCTATCACGGCGTCAATGCACATCTCTGCCAGCGAGTTGGTGAAACAGCTGTAACATCGAACGATAGAATCTCGCGCTGTCTTGCTGTAATGGCATGAATTTGGCATTGAATATTGTAAGATTTCTATACTGGTCACACGTGGAACATGCAGTAATAGGTTACTATGTGGTCGATTACAAGAAAAATTGAGAAGTGGTAAGATCTGCTTTTGCCAGTCTCCATGAGTATATTAGTTGCGGAAGATTTTATGTTAAAGTGTTATCAATATTCGTGTAGTTTTATGGGCAGATCCGGAATGCCTTGATCTCACTCACTGAATTTACATAGGGTGGAATGACATTATGTGAAAAAAGAAAGTAGGGGAAGAATGGATGTAAGTTTAGTTTCGGAAGGCATCTGTCAACAGAAAACAAAACTAATGCAATGCATTAAATAAAGAATTAAACAGGATATGATTTATTTTAGTCATTGCTAATAGCATCGTAAAATGATACATAAAAGCTACGAATGAAACAAGAATACAATGATGATAATGCCGATGACTGAAAACAGTTTAGACCTGTTCATCTTCTAATAATTATTACACGTAGCAGAACTTCAATAATGGAGAGTACAAACATCAGACGTAAATAAAAAGAAAATACTGGTTTAAGCCTCTAGATGGCAGGAAATTGAATTGGATTAAAGTAGGAAGCTATTATTAAAAGCAGAGAGAGAGAGAGAGAGATTTCATTTGTATATGAAGTTAAAATGCTGCTGTGTGATATTGTTATTTTAACAATATTATAACGATTTTCTAAACAGAATACACTGAATTAATACATATGTCTAATTGGCAACTTTCTTAATGTGCAAAGCACACGTTTCTGCTTTAATTTAGGTAACTCAGTCGTCGAAGGGATCCTTATGTATTATGCATTCGAGGATTATTTATTGCACCTCAGGATTGACATTTTTTAAATCATAAGGAATAAAGTAGAACTCAAGAGTTTTTATGAGCTATAATCCTCTTGTTGGGGATGCTTAAAAATTGTAAATACACCTTAATAGCAGTACTTTTTAAACGTAGCTTAACCAATCTGATCCATAAAAGCAGCAGGCACTTTATGTATATATATATATATATATATATATATATATATATATATATATATATATATATATATATATATATATGCATGTATATAAATATATGTATATATATACATCTATATATGTGTGTGTATGTATATATGCAGAGAGAGAGAGAGAGAGAGAGAGAGAGAGAGGAAACAAAATTCATTTTAAATTTTTCATAGTCGGAAGTACAAGAATAGAGAAAGATGAGTTTCTGGAGAGATACATGAATATAATCAAGTGCAAATATTTATCACATATTTTACTTTCTTAATTCCAGATAAGAATTTGAGGATTACTAATTATCAAAGTATACCGCATAGTATCGACATCATGCATAAAATTACGTTTTGTGCAGAATTTCATGTTAATGTAATGAATACGAAAATCCTTGAGGGAAGAATTAGAAAATTAGCTGTAATTTCCAGAACCCATTAATGAAGAAGACTAGCATTTTCATGGGGTCAAAGTAATTACATTAAATTTGAGATTATAAAAGAAAATTACACGCAACAAGGGTTAAGAACTGTAGTTATTATCATGAATGATTTATGATTAATTTCATTCAGAGGCAATAGTTTATCCGTTGAAGAAAAAGTGGGAAAAGTAAAAGCTTTATGTCTTTTTAATTTTTAAACTTTACGTATGCATTTTCTCACAAGCACAGATTCATGTGTAATGTATCATGTGGGCTGTAAAGCAATTGAAACTCTGAAAGAAACACAATTAAAATGTTAAATTAAGAATATTATATATTTACAATAATTATTACTGTGTTCATCAAAACTCAGGATGACAAATTATACTCTAATGATTGTGAAAAAAAAAAAAATTGCGAGCAGCTCTCTGGAACATCTGCAATACACTAATGAAAACCCACCATCCAAGACATGACTACGCTAACGTACATCTTACATCCTTATTTTCTGGAGCTCTTTATCTTGCTGTCCAACCACACCAACTCCCTCTTTTCACTGTCTTCAGCACTGACTACCTTGGCTGGAGCTCTTTATCTTGCTGTCCAACCACACCAACTCCCTCTTTTCACTGTCTTCAGCACTGACTACCAGAAGTGCCTCAGTGCTTGGCTGGAGCTCTTTATCTTGCTGTCCAACCACACCAACTCCCTCTTTGCACTGTCTTCAGCACTGACTACCAGAAGTGCCTCAGTGCTTGGCTGGAGCTCTTTATCTTGCTGTCCAACCACACCAACTCCCTCTTTTCACTGTCTTCAGCACTGACTACCAGAAGTGCCTCAGTGCTTGGCTGGAGCTCTTTATCTTGCTGTCCAACCACACCAACTCCCTCTTTTCACTGTCTTCAGCACTGACTACCGCAAGTGCCTCAGTGCTTGGCTTGACAGCCTAAGCTTAATTTCACAAAATTAAATCGACTTACAAAGCATTAAGCAAGGCGCTGTGATAAAAACCTGGCGTGAATATAAATGCCAAGATCCCTTGTATTCATTTTGTCTTTACAATTCTTCTCTTCCAGCTCTTTAATGTTTTGTAGAAGCTTCCAGCTCAAGTCACAATTTCCAGCTGCTCTTGAAGAGGGACTGTAATCAGTAGCTCCATAACCTGCCTAAATCCGAGTCCTTATTTATTCTGATAATATAACTCGTTTCTTTCCCGTAACCGGTATATCTTCAGCTTCGAGTGGCCACACGACTAACTCTCTTTCCCCTTTACCTATAGACGCCGTAAGGTTCAGTTTTTTCCACCTCACGTAACTTATTCACTTTATAAATGTAACCATCTGAGGTATTCTGTCGCAGGAATATCTTTCAAGTGTGAAATACTCGCACGAGAAAGAGTTAACCACCTGAGGTATTCTTTCACAGGAAAATCTTTCAAGTATCAAATACTCGCACGAGAAAGATTTAACCATCTGAGGTATTCTTTCACAGGAAAATCTTTCAAGTGTGAAATACTCGCGCGAGAAAAATTTCACCATCTGAGGTATTCTTTCAGAGGAAAATCTTTCAAGTGTGAAATACCCGCACGAGAAAGAGCCCGTACTGGAATAGGTCACTATAATCCAAGAACAATTACTTTGGAGAAATTATATACCAAGAAGCAAGGGAAACATTGATGATTAAAATATTTCGCCTAACTTTTCCGACTTTCAAATAGCCCTCAGGCCTTATTGATAAAAGTGAGATAAATACACTGAAGAACGAGGGTAGCTGAAAAACCGTGGCCTTGTTAATGTACTTCTTTATACAATGAAAAAAAAAAAATACTAAAACTTATTCCGACATGCAAGTTTGTTTTCCAATTTTTTTTCTTCAGAGAAATCCTATATCCTTGCATTCACCAGCAACGTAGTACACTGGAGGACCTCTTTGTGTGTGGTACATAAGACGTCCAGTATCAGCAAGTTTCTGCTGCTGACGAACCAACTTCTGTCAATTGAAAATCACCATAGTTTACACAACTTAGGGAACCCTAACTTTTCTCGTCTCCGGGGCCCTTTTGAAATCGCGTCATGTCGAATGAATAATTCAGGACCCCGGGTTAGTTGGCTAGCTCTTAGAATAGGTCGTAATTCGCGATACTTTTTTATCACCAGAATATTATTAATTTGTGTCATTATTATAATGACGATAATAATGCTGATGATGATAGCGATGACGATTATTATTATTATTATGATTATTGTTGTTGCTGTTGTGTCGTTATTGGCAAGAAGGCGTATTGGTTTAAGAACTTGTTCGACATGGTATAAGTGTCTCTTACAAGAATATTAATTTGCAGTCGTTTTTATTTATTTCTTGCGTTTCTGACCGTTTACCCCTTACGAACTCGATAAGAATATATCATCTGAGTAAGGGGAACCTAGATTAAAAGTTACAAAGACAATTTTATACTTAACCGAATCTTGAAAGTTTTACCGAGAATATGAATTGACGATACACTAATTTATTTCATATACACACACACAGACACATATATATGTGTGTGTGTGTGTTTGTGTTTGTGGGTGTGTATGTGTGCATTCACGCCAATGTTGTTTTTGATCATTGGTCTTTTCCGATTCCTTCTTTTTCTAATACTTTTTTCCATATGTTGAATGAGGTGGAATAAAAATGCAAATTTCAGAGCTTCCAAGTTAAATGTGGGACTTTCCAACTTTACATCCACATAGTAAACATTACTGCATTATCGTTTTTATGTGCGTAATTCAAAGTAATGAAGTAAATCATCGAGTCATTATTTCAGTTTTACTGGATTTTCATTTACTTTTGTATTCTTAAATTTTCTAATGAACTTTGTTAGAAATCCAATATTGTCTCTGGAAAATAAATAAATAAATAATTATACTTCGTTGCTAACAGAGAAGACACAAAACCGCAGTTTTGGAAAAAAGTTAAGTATATTTTAGTTCAACCAGACCACTGAGCTGATTAACAGCTCTCCTAGGGCTGGCCCGAAGGATTAGATTTATTTTTACGTGGCTAAGAACCAATTGGTTACCTAGCAACGGGACCTACAGCTTATTGTGGAATCCGAACCACATTATAGCGAGAAATGAATTTCTATCACCAGAAACAAATTCCTCTTGTTCTTCACTGGCCGGTCGGAGATTCGAACTCGCGACCAACAGAGTGGCAGCTGAGAACGGAACCCGCTCACCCAGCGAGGAACTCGCAGTTTTGGAGAATGGAAAAATATTTATGAAATAAAATCAAAGCACATTTGTTGCTTAGCTCTACATTTTAAAGAAAAGGTTTTTGAAATGTAAATGAAAGTACCTGAAAGCCTGCATTTCCAGAGAAAGCAAATGTTTTATAATACGAAATTTTGACAATTCTATTTGCATATATAGTTATAGTGGTACATATCATGCCTAGCAAAAATATAGATAAAAAATATATATACATATATATATATATATATATATATATATATATATATATATATATATATATGTATATGTATATATATATGTATATAAAAAACAAGCAGTTAGATTGTAGTTCATAGTTGCTTAGCAAAAAGTCCATGCTTCAGTGTCAGAGCTCTCGACAATTCTACAAGTACAGGTTTCATAGTATGGGTATACATTCAATATTATCTCTGATTTTACAAGTTTTTAAAAGTTTCAAGGTATAAAGACACACAAACGAGGTAAAAGATTTGTCACTGTGGGCTTTCTATTTGTTGCTAAGCTATAAAACTCTTCTACCGTTTTAGATTTTCCAAAACCTCATAACTTTCCCAGCTTCTGTCCCATTTTGCACCAAACATATTCTGAATTTTAAACCTAAAAGATTATATACTTCATATTTTTTTCATGAAAACAATATCAAGTGGTTAACATCCTGGTTAACATCCTATTAACCAAATCGTTGCTGTGTTAGGTTTTAGCTACGTCAATGGTGGTGTTTCTCCAAGATTTGTTTATTGATCTGATTTTCATTTGCTTGTATGTTAGTAGCTTTAGAAAAAAAAGTATTACCATAATTTTGACTAAAAGTAGCAGCCAGTCATCACTAGCAGCCGGTAATAAAATTTGAGGAAAATTGGAAATGTAACATTTTGGGCAAGAGGGCTGTTTCAGAATGAGGAGGATCAAAGGTGTATATCAGATAATGGCAGTCGTTAATATGCAATGACGTGATTTATATTTACACGTACACACACACACACTCACACTATGTATATATATATATATATATATATATATATATATATATATATATATATATATATATATATATATATATATATATATATATATATATATATATATATATATATATATATATATATATATGTATATATATATATATATATATATATATATATATATATATATATATATATAACCAAGTTTCGAAGGCTTGTAATTATTTGCGGATGGGTATGCTCTGTTGAAAACTTATGTTAACCAAACTAAGGAATTGGGTATCTGGCCGTTAGAAGGCAGTAATTGATTGCTCGATGGTGGTAGGTTTACGTATGTTTTGTTCAATGAAAGTTATTCAGTTTTAGTTCAGTGGCTTAAACCTTCTGTTATTGTTGTTATCTAGAATAATAACATGCATGAGGTCATCAGAAAACAAACATTTGTAAAAAAATAATGTAAAAAATGCACTGAATTTTTTCGGCGCAATCAATTTTCTTTACAGCTTATAATGCTTAATATATATATATATATATATATATATATATATATATATATATATATATATATATATATATATATATATATATGTATATATAGATATATATATATATATATATATATATATATATATATATATATATATATATATATACGATGTAACTAGGGACTGAACGACACATTTAAGCTTTTGACGGAATTAACAACGTAAGAGAATTTAAAAAGAAAACTGATGAAATCAAAAGAACACGTATTGCCATTTTTCGGTGGTAACGCAAGAGCTGAAGACATTTTACACATAGTTTTGTTGAACCGCCTCGCTTATTGTGGAATTCGAACCACATTACAGCGAGAAATGAATTTCTATCACCAGAAATAAACTCCTCTTATTCTACATTGCCGGTCGGAGATTCGAACTCGAGGAACTTAAATATAACTGGAGAACACTTAATATGGCGCTCCAAGTGTCTATGTAGTGAAAATGATAACATTGTAAATCTCACCAAAAGGTTTTTCTCGACAGGCATTTTAATTTTTATTGGTCTTAGTTCTTCATATATTTTCGTAGTTTATAGACGTTTTCAAACGGTGAACTCACATCTATTGTTACTTACGTGCAGATGATAATAAAATATTTCTGTTTTCATTTTTGAGTACTGATTATACACTCTTTTTATTCATTTTTCAAGAAATTTCTTTCTAACTTAGTGAAAGTACCACTTAATTGAATTAATAACACAAAATCATTAGATATCAAATGTTACCTATTAATTCGTCTCAAATCATGTCTATTGACGCCAGTATAATTTGTTGGCTTTTATTAAACGTTCTTAGCCTCCTTATAATTCTTGTAATTTCCAGAACCTCAAACAAACCTCCCCCGAAATCTACTTTCTTTAAAAATCGAGGGAGCGAATCATATCGTAAAGAAAATTACGTATATTATTTCCATGAAAAAAATACATCTCAGAGAGAGAGAGAGAGAGAGAGAGAGAGAGAAGAGAGAGAGAAAAGAGAGAGAGAGAGAGAGAGAGAGAGACAGAGAGGGGAGAATCATATATTCAGATTTTTGTGGTAAACTTCTAAAAAGAAATTCCCAAAGGGAGAAAGTTATAAGGAAAAGGTACTTTTCTCAAAGTTTCTGAGACATGATTTGACGCAAGGCTTCAGTGAATTTCAGATTTCTATTTTTTTGCTTCAAGAAACTTTGATTTTGGGTCTGAAAATTATTTGGATACTGTTAAAATTACCTCTTACTTGGAACGTGGTTTAATTTTGGACAATAACCAGAAAATGTGCTCTCTTGGTAGCCACAGATGGGATATAGAAATTTACAGTTATTTAGTTGAAATAAATTTAACGTAAAAACTACTTGGGCTAGAGGGCAGCAAATTTTATTTTAAGGTCAAATTTAGCCATAATCGTGCGTCTGGCAACGATGAATAGAAAAAATTCCTTATTAGTAAATAAATTATAGGAATATGCCATTTTGAAGCTTGTCAAATTCAGACGAAAATACAAAGTTGAATACAAAACCTGGTGTTTTACTTAGTAATGTAAAAATAGTTATGCAACAGTGGTGTCTTGAAAAAACAATATAATACATCTGCCCTTCCAATTAAAAGCTCTAAGATGCATTAGCCCGTTTACAATATATAAAAAATATTTTGCAATTACACAATTCTTTTCAAGCCTTATCAAGTTTTCTTTCGTATCTTCATTATTAACTTCGGCTATTAATTAGTTTAGACACTAGAGATACAGATAATCAGTCAGACGGGAATAAAATACAAATAAAAAATTGAATAGTTTATATATATATATATATATATATATATATATATATATATATATATATATATATATATATATATATATATATATATATATATATATATATATATAAATATAATGTATGTATATATATATATATATGTCACAAAAAATATTGCGTTTTGTAAGTTATTCGTAAATTTTCAGCCTTATTTTCTTTTTGTTACGCAGATTATATGAAGAAGGTCACCCAAAACAGTGTTTTGAAGGGAAAATTTGATGAATTGAAATACAGCGACAGTTCTGTTCCAGTACTAATAAATGCCAAAGGAAATATTTTTTAAAAAGACGAACTTTTTAGGGATTATTTTGCTTTAAGATACACAGTTTATAACAATTATTTAAGGAAAACAACTTAGGCAAATTCTTGTGTAAAATCTATGAAGTTTCTGAATCGTTACAATTTCTTATTTTCTCTGACCTTGTAATAAGATTTATCTTGAAAATGTGTGCTACAAAACTGAGCACATTTTAATAGGCTTTCCTCTGTTATTTTTTTATAGATGATTGTGTCAGTTCTCTATATTGTCTTGGAGGAATCAGTTTTAACAATAAAATATTCATGTTTGAGTCAGTTAATGTATTCAAGGGAAGTAACCACTCTTTTCTCTCTCCAAATTCTTACTTGGCCGTAATTCACATTTACTTTTAGGATGCGATCAAGTTAGCATAAGCTATCATGTGGAGAATTTATTTTAAACTATGCAAGGTATATATTACTGTGAACTCATTTTATCCTTTTATATTATTATTATTTCAAAACAAGTCGAATAAAAAAAAATATCTATCAAAATGGAGTGAAAATTTAATCATATTATAAAGAACACATGATTCAAGAGTACTTTCATCGAAACTTTGCCTCAACGTAAAACTCCATTTCAGGACACGTTGACTTTTCGACAAAACACACATAACCTTTCATTCCCGTAGTCCTCCTTTGTTCATTCAGACACACCATAACATTTTCCGCTCCATTCACGTCCAATTTCATTTCCCGTGACTTTGTGTGACTCGTTCGTATGACAAAAGCCTTTGCCCGAAAGCTGGTCTGCGAAGTACTCGTGTCGGCCTAATGCACTGCAGTTAAAAACCATGAATATTCCTTTCTTTTACTGAACACTTGTGTGTACCAGTCTAACTCCGTTCCTGCTCTGGGAAGCTGGATATATATATATATATATATATATATATATATATATATATATATATATATATATATATATATATATATATATATATATACAGTATATATATATATATATATATATATATATATATATATGTGTGTGTGTGTGTGTGTGTGTGTGTGTGTGTATGTATATGTATATATATATATATATATATATATATATATATATGTGTGTGTGTGTGTGTGTGTGTGTATACATATATACACATGTATATATGTGTATGTATACATCTTTATCTGGACAAGCTTTTTCATTGTATCTTTAGTACTTCGCAGTTGGCTTTGCTTGGCCTCATACGTTATTATAAGAGAAGTTTGTATATTTGGCTCTAGAATTTTTTATCCATTTCTGAAAAGACTTGGTTATCCAACAAGAGTAAAAACACATTTTATATAAAAAATATAAAAAAAAAAACTAGTTGCAGAAATCTACTAAAGATTCGATCTCACACGACTCCGGAATACAAGATTTCTATGGAATTGTTTTTGCCATTAGCTTTGAGGCATGTAATAAATTCCTAAGGGTCTGCAAAGGATGTGAAAAGCTATTCAGCATTAATATCAACATTAGCGTCATCCTAATAGGCTGGATGCTAAAGGTATAAGAGATTCCCCACTCTCGTGAATTATCAGTCATGAAATGAATGAGTGCGATAAAGTTTGCATAATCTTCTTCTTCTTCTTCCCAGCTTGTTCCCATTTTTTATATGGGGTCACCGTGATGCCTTCTTTTGAAGGACTTTGATTTGGCTTTTGGGATAGACTCTGTAGTCCCGATCGGCTGCCCTGCCTGGCATCGCCTAGACCCCGGTATTGTGTGCATGTATTGTAAGAAGATCTTAATTTTCAAATGGGAAAAATAAACAATAATGTTCATAAAAGAATCCATTTGATGATGAATATAGTTTTTTGAGAATTTCAGTGTAATTTACACGTCACCCTCCATGTTGTTTGATTATACTGTGCCCCCTCTCTCTTTTGTGCAATAAATTACTGATATGTCAAAAAATTACTGGTTTGTAAGTTACTTGTAATTGAACTAAGAATGGAAAACTAACAACATGGAAAACGGCATGACTAAATGATGAGAAACAACGCAATGAAACTCCTCGAATTAAAGTAATTTGCATTTATCTCGAAATCAGCTTCGTCCCTCCTGCAAAGGATAATAGCTACCCTACTTGTACGTTCTTCTTAATTACTTTCTTATTTCAAAGGAAAGTTGTACCGTTCCCCCGGGGAACGTGAATGAAGAAAAGAACCAGATAATTACCATTTGTCTTGAGGAAATGTGGATTGCAGTTCCAGCAGCGGTGGTCTCGGGGATCTGGACTTTTGTTCTATCTTTCGTCCCTTTTAGAACAGCTCTCCTGGGTTCCACTGAATCAGATTTTTTTTTTTTTTTGCATTTCTAAATGATTAATCACTCCCACAAACGTACGCACACTGGCTCTCTAAATCACCTTTTGATGGTAAGTGTTTGTTTAATTAAAAACTTTTTTCAATATATATATATAAATGTATGTATGTGTACATATATATAAACGTATTTATTTATATACACACATATATATATGCATGTATGTATGTATGTATACTTATTTATTTATGATATGTGAGTGTGCGCGTCAACAGCATGCCGAATCTCCTTACGCCTGTAACTGTGTCATTCACCCATATAATACACGTACACTCTTAATACACATTTAGTACCATCTATCCAGCATTTTCTTTGTTATCATGCTTAAATTACAAAGGGAAAATGATAAATGAATTTTATTCCCGGATGTGTTAATAGTTAGGGACATCGCATAATATAAGCTCAAGTCTATGATTTTTATTTTTTTTTTGGCCGTTACCTATCAAGTATTTCTTCATTCATCGTACTATTCAGTTAGCGATTTCCTGGCAAACATTTTCCTAATGCCACAAAAATATATTCGTGGGTCATAAGGATACCTCACTTACCCCGACTTTATTATTAAGTAAAGCAGTTTTCATAATTATTTGTGTTTCTTCCGTAAACCCAGAAATTTCTCGCCGTCAAACCCCCTCTCTCCAAATACACCAAAAATGAATAAAACGTGAAATAAAACTCCAATACGTGAAGATCACCCACAAAGTCAGTGAAATTTCCTTGCAGTGATAAACCTTTTGCTTCTAACTAACCTAATAGCATCGGTTCTGGAGTCACTGACGTTTACAGGAAAAGGAGCCACTAAAACACATTGACATATACATCATTTTTTGTATATCGGATTTAGTCACTATTAATCTTATAAGTAGCAGTAACCACATTCTAAACTGTGATTAGTTAATTTGTTGTTGGGAGTTTCGTGGCATCTCCTAAACTGTGAAGCATCACAAGTTACTTACGGAAGCGCGTGTATTTTCGAAGGTCAGTATCTCTCGAAGTTGTTTTAATGCAGATTAAATAAAACAAACAATGAACAGTTAAAGGACACGAAATAAGATCGATTGTATCTTTTTGAGCCTAATAAAATCCACATTTCATAAATATTTCGTGTAAGTATTGCTTGTCTAAAAGGTGTCTCGGTACTACGAGATATATTAAGGTCATGCGTTCTTCTGTTGCTTCATTTCTACATTTTAAAACGTAACAAATGTGACATATGTCAGTTCAGTCACATTGAACTAGTCAGGAAATAGCTTTGCATTTATCATTCTTTTTGCCGAGTGGGACAGCTCTGTATATTCAGACACTATTTTCGTAGACTAAGGTATCTTCCCCTTTCATTTCATTACTGACTTTTATCCTCTCTCTCTCTCTCTCTCTCTCTCTCTCTCTCTCTCTCTCTCTCTCTCTCTCTCTCTCTCTCTCTCTCTCTCTCTCTCTCTCATAAGAATGTGCAGTTGGAAATGGAAAGGCAAAAATGGCTAACTGTCGTCAAGATTATTATTAATGACTTCGAGATTTCACATTAATGTGGCAGCCAGACAGGAGGAATGCATCACAACACTCCCACCTAATAATGAAATCCCCGAAAGCTTTCACCCTTCCGCTCATTTCATCACGTTTTAAGGACCAAAATAAGATCTTCATGAAGGATTCATAGCCGTTGCATAAGGAAAAACCTTTTTATTTTATTTATTTATTTATTTATTTTTGCGCATTGGAAGCGTAAAAAGAAGCTTAAATTCTTTGTCATGAAATCGCTGTCATATTATGTATAGCTTAAGTATGGTTGATATACAGAATCTATTTTTCCTTATTTTTACACATGTTTCAACCGAAAATATATTAACTGCTGGTTACAATCTTACAACCATGTCTATAAAAATAAACAATATTAATTCAAACACTTTCTACGGCAACATTCATTACCTGAAAATAAATTCAGATTTTCAAGAAATCAGTTTGATATCATTTTGCTTTTACTTAATTCAGCCGTTCTAGTACCGAGTTATCTGGAGATATAAAAAGAGAGTAAAACTGATTGTTTATCTTTAATATATGTGACGTGGTGTTCGACATAATCCCACGAATAACAAACAGATCTTTGAGATATTATCTAGCTAACATTCTCGTATTGCCCTGCTAGATGACTGTTTGTTTAATTTTTTCTCTCCGTTCTAATCCTCTTTTCCTTATGCAGATCCCTTCTCCCATTTTTTTTTTACCATGGTATTCGGCCTAAGCCCAGATGACCAGAAGTTGTCGGGTTATTGAGTACTATAATTAAAAAAATAAAATCACAGACTAAGGCACTTTTTCGGCAGGGCATGAATGTGTAATCTAGTGTTCAGCTTGACAAGTAAATGTCAAGCTCTGAGGAAAAAAAACTGTTGAAACAAATTAATGAATTATTTTCTTTTTTATAGGAATTATGCTTAAAATCATTATAGAGATTTGTATGTGTCGCAGTGAACTAGAGATGATTGAAAAGGTTATTGTGATTCAGTAACATAACATTTTTTCAATGAATACCAGTGCTTACGCACCCCCCCACCACACACACACACACACACACACACACACATATATATATATATATATATATATATATATATATATATATATATATATATATATATATATAATTAATTATATATATATATATATATACACACACACACACATATATATATATATATATATATATATATATATATATATATATATATATATATATATATATATATATATATATATATATATATATATGTATACATACATACATATACACACTAATATAATGTTCAGTATTTCCTAGAGATGTGATGTTATGTGATGTTCGTGACGCTTTGGGTATGTTTACGATGTTCGTGCAGCAATCTCATTGCTGACGCATCACCTGCTTTGAATATGTTTTAGCCTCAAAATGCAAATACATGTAACAAGATTACAGCATCACTCGGCTGCAGCATTCATGATCTAAACTGCACATCTGCGTCCTAATAACTACTTGTCATTCTAAACTGCTGCTTTATGTTGTACTTTGTCTGCATGTGTGACCTTTTTTTCTGTAGAACTTTGTCTGCATAGGTGAACTTTTTTCTGTAGAAATTTGTCTGCATATGTGAGCTTTTTTTCTGTAGAACTTTGTCTGCATACGTGAGCTTTTTTTCTGTAGAACTTTGTCTGCGTATGTGAGCTTTTTTCTTTAGAACTTTGTCTGCATACGTGAGCTTTTTTTTTCTGTAGAACTCTGTCTGCATATGTGAGTTTTTTTTTCTGTAGAACTTTGTCTGCATATGTGACCTTTTTTTCTGTAGAACTTTGTCTGCATATGTGACCTTTTTTTCTGTAGAACTTTGTCTGCATACGTGAGCTTTTTTTCTGTAGAGCTTTGTCTACATATGTGACCTTTTTTTCTGTAGAACTTTGTCTGCATATGTGACCTTTTTATCTGTAGAACTTTGTCTGCATATGTGGGTTTTTTCTGTAGAACTTTGTCTGCATATGTGAGCTTTTTTTCTGTAGGAGTAAAGGACTGACATTTACTTTTGAATCTTTTGTATTTGTTTTACGCAGTAGATGAAACAACTACGATTGCCTCCGCCACGGTGTGAAAGTAACCTTTCCTAACATTTCGTGTTTCCTTGACTTCACCAGTATTCACGCTTTTAATTAAAAAATACCTTGTGTACCGTTATTTAATCCAGCACGAACGCCTTTGTCAAAACAAACATTTGTCATGGTTTCTTCCAAAAAAAGCTTTCCTTTTATAGCTTTAAACGAATATGGTTATAATGTATTTATTCTATCTTTTCCGTTTAATCTCTTTCGGCCTTGAAATATATTTTTTGTAAACCTCTCTTCTGTATGTGATCTGCCCTGTCATTTACAGGAAAGCCTTGCAGTTTTTTTTTCTTTTACGTCACTGGCTTTGGATATCCTCGAATCCTTTTCTTATTCCATTCTCTCATCCAAGTCTTTTATTTTGTTTCATGGCGAAAACCAATATCTCTTATGTGCTGTGAAGATGGTTATAAAAATCATTTGTTTCTAGCTTAGAAATGCTGAGGTTTCTGAATAACATTTAAATTTTATTCAGAATCTTTCTTCGTATCTCGGCACGGTTCTTTTGTTTGACTGGAGCGAATCAGAATTGTTTCGAACAGTTGACATCAACGAAAGTGTATTTTCTCTTCCTTCTATTTCTTTTGTTTGCCGGGGGATTCCGTGCTAGTAAATAATAGTGCATCTTCTGCTGATAGTAGCTAAAGGATTTATTCCACCTCCCTCGCACCTTGCTTCATAACAGACGCCGAAACTCGACAGTCCCCAACTTTGCAAGGAAGTCAATTATCCCTGAAATACACAGCATTTCAAGCTTGACTTTAGTTGTTTCTTCTCTCCTAAACTTCAGTCTCCAGGTTTATTGACTAATTGCTTCCATGATGGTATTGTCTTGTAGTTTTGTTACCTATACTACGGACGCATTGTTGTTCGCTTATTTGTGGTTTTCTTGCAGATAAGAAAAAAATATGATTTAATATTAGATTCATTTTTATTTTGCTTTCATCACTATCATTGTAGTTGGTGTTTTCTTTTACCTGGTTGCAGGAAGTTATGATATTGATCTCTTTTGAATCTGCATTCTTGATGAAGTATGTTAGAAAGCAGTGCAGGTGGTTCAAAAGGACTTATGTACTTGATAAAATGTTTCTTCTGCCACCTTAAAGAGGTCTCCAGTTAGCAGAATGCTAAAACGCCTTCATTTATTGGAATGAATTACCGCTCTGTGCACCCGGGATCCCCATTGGGCCCTCCTCCTAGAAATCCTGTATATACAGGCAGCGAAAACGATGGAATAGGTCAAGTTTCCTCCTACCGACGTTTGTTTAATGCGTGAAAATCGACCAGAGTACATTCGCAAGGGAATTTCATACCAGGCACCCCCTATCCCACATATAGCTCTTCGTTGGGCGAGTCGGTAGAGCTGTGGAATGGGACTCGCCAGGCCCTAGTTCGAGTCTCCGGCCGGCTGATGAAGAGTTAGAGGAATTTATTTCTGGTGATAGAAATCCATTTCTCGCTATAATGTGGTTCGGATTCCACAATAAGCTGTAGGTCCCGTTGCTAGGTAACCAATTGGTTCTTAGCCACGTAAAATAAGTTTAAACCTTCGGGCCAGCCCTAGGAGAGCTGTTAATGAGCTCAGTGGTCTGGTAAAACTAAGGTACACTTTTTAACTATACAAGACATACACCCAGAGTACAGATCATTTGGGATACAAGCGGGATTGTCACCTACTTTATCAACATGTCCAATCAGAATTTGACTAGCCAGTCAGCAAATTGACTCTGATCTCGCTGCACAGTTTTAACTAAAGTTATTGCCAAGATAAGTCATGCAAGGACTTATTGGTAACATGGATCAAAGTGATATAGAATATTATCAAGCATTTCGAATCTTACTAATAATGATCTATAGTAAGATTCAACATGAGCTATAATATTTGCGCGTTTTATAACCGTGCTAGTTGTTATGCATTGCATGCATTATCTCTATAATAACTTATAATTAGAATACTGTTTTATATCTATTATTCTGCTTTCATGTTTCATGAAGAGCAGGGAAGCGTAGTGCTGTTTTATGTTATCATCCCTGGGTACTGAAAGATCCATTTGAAAGCCCGTAGGTTGAAGGTGAATTACTTCAACAGAAATCCATTAATATTGTTCTTACCAGCCAATCACATATCCAGCTAAGGAACTTAACCAAAGCACTTTTATCCTACACCATAAATAAACCTTGGGAGTAAAACCGCTTCTGTATTTTACAGAATTTTGAGTTTGAAAAATGACTGAGAGGGAGCAAATAACAAAATTAATCTAGATTTATTGCCAGAATCGAGAGTTCCAAAACCTTTGCCAACTAAGTACCGCATGAATTATCAGTGCGAATATCTTAGTTAAAATTCATTCCTTATAAATACCTACTGCTTTTGATGTAATCATATTCGTTAAGTATAAATATCCTTACTTTCGGATTAACCTCTGACGTTTTCGTCTCTCTCTCTCTCTCATTTATTTCTGGTGATAGAAATTCATTTCTCGTCATCATGTGGTTCGGATTCCACAATAAGCTGTAGGGCCCGATGAAAGGTAACCAGTTGGTTCTTAGCCACGTAAAATAAATCTAATCCTTCGGGCCAGCCCTAGGAGAGCTGTTAATCAGCTCAGTGGTCTGGTTAAACTAAGATATATTTCTCTCTCTCTCTCTCTCTCTCTCTCTCTCTC
>NC_089759.1:33191656-33206656 GCF_040412425.1 Macrobrachium rosenbergii
AAATCCCCTCGTTAATGAATACATTTAACGTCTATCATTACAGGTAATTGGACATCTGGCTTTCCATTCAACCTATATAAAGGCATAATTAAACCGTAATCCGCTTTATGGATTTTGAAATGAAATAATTATCAAATACTTTAAGCCTAATGGACTTCTAATTTAGCTCTTGAAAAAATAAAAAGGCATTTCGGATAAAAAGATAATCTTTTTCAACAGTGACGATTGCTTTTTGTATACTTTTCTAAGTGTGGGACGCGTAATCATCTTTTATTTCTATTTTTTTTTATAGTAGTACAAACTCTACTTTAAGCATTCAGACATAACGACACAAAAATCTCAGTTAAATAAAATCAGCAACTCTCGAATTGCATGGTTCGGTGACGGTTTGATTACCTCTACTAGCAAGTTTTGGAATTATTCAGTAGCCCAATCGTCGCCTCCTTTGGGTGCAAGACCTTTGTTGTCACATTTTTACCCCCCTCTTTATTTTCTTCAAGCCATGGTTATGAAACTGTAAGACTTCATATACGTTTTATTTAGCAGTCAAGTTACATGAGAGATGAAAAGTTGATTTTTTAAAAAATTTTCTTAAGTATGGCCATTATCTTCGAAAAAAAAAAAAAGTCTCTATTCAGTCCCACCTTGTTGTTCAGAAGACTCTCAAGTGTTTATAAACATCAAAAGCTTCTCGGTTTCGCTCTGCGTGAAATTTGCAGACCTTTCTTCGCTGCTACACTTCCCGGGAGCTAATGACTGAAGAAGTTATCTTTATTCGTGCACTTTGATAGACAAATGAGTGTCTCTGTGAACAGTATTGGAAACAGTGAATAATTAATACGTTTTATGCACAGTGGTTTCATTTCGCTGACTAACGTAATAGATTTTTGTGCAGTAGTGGCGGATAAGAGGGAACAAAATCAGACACCATTTGAACGGACTATAATGAAAATCAGACGAAAACCAGTGAAATGTTCTGTGAGACCTGACTGATATGTACAATCAATTAGCATAATATTAGGAAGAACCTTAATATATACCGTTCCTCCTCGTGAGATGGAATATTTCAATGTTATAAATTTACATTTGTAATGTATCACACAAAAGTTTCGTGGAGTTGCTTTCATAATTTATGAAGAGAAGCGTGCGTGTAAAAGTACATTTCTTGTGTTTTGATGGTTAATGATAAAACCTTAGCAGTTTAAAACTTTGAAGTGGTTGAAGTTATCATCTTTGTTCGTTCCTACGACTGAATGAAAGGGAACGAAGGAAAATAAATTGCATTAAATAGAATTCTGCCCTATAACGATGAAACATTAAATGGAATTAATGGTCTCTGGTGGTATGGACTGTGTAAACTTTTATCTCACTTTAACTTTGATTTCTTTATAAATTTTTTTTTATATTTCCACAGAATGTAAAATAAAGGTATAAAAGCAAACTGAAGAGAATTTTAGAAATATGGAGTGTTCCATATAGTACTGTATATTGAATATAAAATTATATCTTTAAAAGTCCAAACCATTACTTATTCCAAGACCTTGAATGTATAAATGAATGTATCAGTTTTTCGACGGTCGTCTAAAAAGACACATTAATACATAATATTTTCTTTATATAACTGAAAGGTGAATACCAGTCTTTTTCTCGAGTCCTGACTTTTCAAGTGACCAAAGTAACAGTGTTAAAGACGCTCTAGTGGCATGAATAATCAGTTATTATAATTATTTATTACCTTTTAAATAGAAAAAAATACTAAGGTAAGGGGCGCTCTGGCGGCCGAATTTCGAGGAATTACCGATTTTTAGTTTTTTACAGTCTTGGACTGGTATGTGTCTAAACAAACATGTCCTGAAATGTTACTTATAAAAAACTTTTACATTTTTGTTCACCGCATTTACCGGCATTTGGGCGGCATTGAGCGAAAAATGGTCGCAAAAATTCTGTATGACTTGTTAGGTGGAAGTGAGATATATACTTCACTTTCCTACGAAAATACACATTATCTACGAGGAAAACTGGCTCTTTCTCACAAAAAATATAATAACTGAGTAAATATGAATCTATGCATCTCGATATCGCCCTGCGAGCGATATTGGGCGACAAATTATCGTACAATGTCTGTATGACTTGCCAATTCTGAATAGTAGAAAGTAAAAAATTACTTCAGTATCCTGTTAAAACTACCCATTTTCTACGATAAGAGCTGGTTCGTTCTCTAAAAAAAATATAAAAAAGTAAATATATATCTGTGTACCTCGATATCTTAAACTCGCCATAGCCATATCACAGATGTACTATGCCAGCTAGAATACATATAATATTTTTTTTATTCCTTGACATATTTTTACTGCGTATTTTCTGAAATATGTGAAATTATATAAGTACGTAACAGTTCCAAACGAAAAGTCGGGTTTTACCAATAAACCATGTCGATTGGTGTGTGGTTCCGGTTCAAGTGATATCCTGTAGTGCTTTGTGACGCATTTACTTTTCGGATTTTCGTACCGTGTACCGCATTCACGCAATTCCATTGCCATAAGCGAGAGAAGTACCGCCCTTATGAGGGAGAAATTTGAACGATTGCGTCTCGTCAGTTTGTTAGAAGAGGGACGAATGCAAACGGGAATTGTCTCGCCTGGGATAGCAACAACGCCAGAACGCCCATCTAGGTAGGCTAAGGGGTTTGTTTTCCGATAGTGATATTCAGATTAGTGATTAGTGATTACTATTTTTCATAATATAATAATTATATATAAGACCACGAAGCTTGATTTTACTGCAGCGAGTTGTCGTCTGACTCGTGACTTGTGTAGGTTTGGTTGTTCAGCGTTTGTATATTTTGTCCTCGCAGTTGTTTGTTTATTTGCATCTCCAATATCTGAACGGAAAACATGTACAACGGTGGTAGCGTATGTTAGGTTATGAAGAAAATTTACATTGATAGCATATATTTTTATAGGTTATGAAGAAAACTTTAGGCCGAGTGTAAAACGATGGGAACAAGTTTTCCTAGAACACAATGTCCTGGCCTAACCTCATTAGGGCATTTATTTTTATAATTTTTATAGGTTATGGAAAAAACATTATGTTGATAACATATATTAATGAATTTTCATGTTATGAGAAAACTTTACACTAATTATATATATATATATATATATATATATATATATATATATATATATATATATATATATGAATATCTTTTAATTTAATGCAACAGTATAGTAAGATATAAAAGGCCCATAGAACACTGTTTGAACATTTCAACCATATATTTCCAGCACTTCCTCATGTGCCCATGTTCACTGGTGAAATATGGGAAGATAATGTGCTACAAGAGTATATATACTGCCACACCTACATATACCTTGTATATATACCCCTGTAGCATCTCATGTGGCCATATATATATATATATATATATATATATATATATATATATATATATATATATATAATGCACATTTTAGGTAACATATAAATCAAGAGAGCACATTTCTATTCATTTTATTATATTGTAAATTTCAAGGCATGTTTCTTATAGGACAAAGTAGTTTTTGTGCAAAAATCAGTCTTCTAACTGTCGTAGTTTCATAGTTATTACAAAATAACCATAATTTTTTTTCTTTTGTCGTTTTCTCAAAACTTGGTTTTTTTTTTCTTTTTTGAATGTTTAAAACTCCAAGACGACAGAACCAAATTCAGTGAAACTTTTACAGAGTGTAGAATAACTACATATCTTGATTTTGTACATGGGAAATTCATTTTTTGAGTGAAACTTTTTTTTTTTTTTTTTTGCATATTTTAGAAGTTGTCAAGTCTTATCAAATACAAAAAAAAAAAAACTTAGAAGTCGAATTTCTAAATTTTCCTTGTTGAAAATTTTCATTATTAGTTAAAGAATAAGTGGTAAAATTTTAAGCAAATCCCTTCATACATAAGCACTTACTTTTATAATGGGGCCTTATGAGTCCGTGCTACCAAAAAGTTATATAATGCCATGAATATGAAAATAAGGGTACAAAACGTCAATAAAAACTCAAGTACATTATCAGTAGAGTACACAGGAACGAAACAAGAACAAATTAAACATTTCCAGAAACAAGCCTGAAAAAAAGTCGGCAAATATACCGTTTCAAACCGTAAGTTATGGCCCGCGAAACGCCGAGCATTTCAGGAGTTGAACCATTAGCCCTGAATAATATGCCATGGCGCCATCTGCTGTCCCACCTTCATTTACAAATGCCTGGAAACTACATAAACTTGCCGGTCTAACTTGGGTTCAACATTCGCTTGGCAACGTTAGGATAAGGCCCCCCTACCGATCTTACGCTAAGCTGCGTTTAATGTTTTACAAGTATATATATATATATATATATATATATATATATATATATATATATATATATATACATATACATTTATTTACAGAGTATATGACGGCAAGGAAATGGAAACAATGGTGCATAAAATCTTTGGTTGCTGTTACTTAACAGGCATTGCCACTTCATGATGTCACTGTTACTTAACAGACTTTGCTACCATAAGATCTCTTGCTTACCTTCTAAGAAATTTTCAAGTGCGCCGCATGCCATGAAAGTATAGATTACAAAGAGTTCTCAGTTTTACAAACAACAATTTAAATTAAATAGGTGTATAACAAATTTCATTCATACAATCTCCAGGTGAGGAACAACTATCCTTGTTTTACCAAAGTAGTTGAATAAAAAAGATATTCGCCAGGATTACTAACATCCTTTAGCTTCGAATTTGAATCCCCTTCGAACAGCTTGTACTATACAGGATGGGGGTCAAAAGTGCATAAACCTGGGCTTAAATTAATATAATATTTCCTTCTTAGGTCTGTTGATGCAGATTCAAGGCGATTTCACTTTTAATATCTTAAAATTATATTACTATTGGACCAATCAGTACTTGAATCCTTTTACCACATTCACGGTTGAAGTCTTTTGAATTGAATACCAATCAGTACTTGAATCGTTTTACCACATTCTTTTACGGTTGAAGTCTTTTGAATTGATGTGTGTCTTAATTGCTGTCAAATTGATATTTTATAACAAGACTTAATACCTGTGAGGCAAATGTGGAAAATTCTAAAGCCACTGTTCACTCCCATTTCGTGTCAGATTCTTTTCTGGTCTGTCTTTATTTCTATCCTTTTCATTGCCAAGAAAGTGACTCCTCTTCACACGCATATCCTATTAAAATCAGCCAAAAAAAAGTGTACCTTAGTTTAACCAGACCACTGAGCTGATTAACAGCTCTCCTAGGGCTGGCCCGAAGGATCAGATTTATTTTACGTGGCTAAGAACCAACTGGTTTTTCTGCTTTTGCGTGTCTCATTTCCTTTTATCTTTAAAATGGAAGAGTTTTTTTTTTTATTACAGAACAGTCTTTCAATTAGTTCCATGCCTTTTCTTTCCTTTAGGTCTTAATTAGGTAGGGGTACTGTCCAATTAGCTTCTCTATTAAAACTAATGAACAGACTACGAAAATTGTTTTGATGTTTCGATTGTAGATAATTTCTTCCCAAAGTCACAATGAGTTTTAATGTTTCAATGGGAGATAGTTACATATCACTATCACACCGAGTTTGATAGTTCGAAAAGAGTTAAGTTTGCACTATAGTCCTACTGAGTTTCAAAGCTAATATGGCAGTTAACATTGCACTTTGGTGATAGCGAGTTTAAATATATCGAATGAAGTTAACCAGGCAAGCAGTCGTAGAGAGTTTACACGTCTCAGATGAAAAAAAGTTACACAGCCTGTCTCAGCATCAAGGCATTCAAGTGTTGCAGTTTAGGCTTTTAATTCAGTACCATCCTGTTTTCTTTGCTCCCGCTAGGAAACGTAACGACCAGAAATTTCATCTTGTATGCTGCCGGGAACTTACATTTCTCCCCTTCTTTGTCGCGCCTCTGTAGATTCACACTCCTAGGACTGATTATCATAAGACTCCCTCCGTTATTTGATGTCTTTCACAACATTGAGAGCGACGATGATGCTAATGAAGTAACTGAAACTTGCAGCGGAAAATTGCTGTAGATGTTGCATTTAGTAAGGAAGCGTCTATCTTGCGTTGTAATGGCAGGGCTGTTAGCTACGAGTAAGGTTATTTTTAATCTATAGGTGGTACGACTACTGTGCATTTCAGGGCCGTGTCTAATTGATTTCCGTCGATAAAATCTTACCAAAGCATCGGATATGGATCTTATTTTGGAAATAGCTATTTGAGGCCACAGCTTAATTGGCAAAAATATGCATTGATGTCTAATGTTAATAATTAAGGCACTTGTGAGAATAAATCAAAGAAATTTAAAGGGAAACTTAGCTGAATCTAGCAGGCTCGTAGATAAGGCTAGTAAAACGTCATTACGGAAGGCCCTCCTGCTCAATGATATTGTAGTATGAAGACTCAGATGTTGGTGGCAGTAGGAATATTAGTAGTATATATGGAATTCTTACATTGTGTCACACACTCAGACACCTACGCTGCATACTCTCTCTCTCTCTCTCTCTCTCTCTCTCTCTCTCTCTCTCTCTCTCTCTCTCTCTCTCTCTCTCATCTTTTCGATGAGTCTGTCTCTTAAGTAGAGTACAATATGGGAATGGGCATCAAATGAGAATATTAATTGTATAATACAGTTCCATGGCGCAATTCACGTTTCTTTTAACTTGAAATATGCACCAAGTCTTGCAGTAACACTGTGACAACAACCATTGTTACCCTGGAGTTTCTGTTGCTTCATATTGTCTCCTCAAAAGTTGCGGTTCACGTGTACCTGCTTAGTCCTGTTAAATGAATGTCACCTAACGCAGGTGTTCTAACCTTAACTTCTTTAATGCGTGATCAATCCCATAATAAATCCACAGTGCTTGGTATACCACACTTGCTCCCCCTTCATTGTTTTATTTGTGTCTCTGCGTCAGTTTTGTTGTTTCTATACGCTTGATTCATTTGCTTGAAAATGACACTAATGTTTGTTGTAGGGGTGTTGAGTGGTTATCAGTGAGTCTCTGTACTCCCGGTTTTATCTATTTATTTATTTTTTTATGGATTTGATGTTATTCTTTCAATTTTCAGTTATTTTGATGATTTCATTTACAATAAACATTCTTTCAATTTTCAGTTATTTTGATTATTTCATTTACATCGTTTATTTGTGTGTATATATATATATATATATATATATATATATATATATATATATATATATATATATATATATATATATATCATTGAATCATAACTACATTGTAGTGCTGAATGAAATTCATAACTCATAGTCCAAGCGCTTGGTGTATGCCCCAAATTTTATAATCCACTAATCCATTGATTATACTGAACTTTATTGAAATTGAAGGAAATATGAAATAAAAATGAAACAAATATTATAATACAAAATTATGTAAAAGAATATACTGTTGTTTGTTTAAGATTAACCCAGCATTGTGTGAATCAGGGTCTTGTGCTTTGAGCAGACCAGAAGTGAAGAACTATCGATGGAAATAGAGAGAACAGAATTTCGATAATTATTGCATATCCTACTCAAGGTATTGCTTATTGTACAAGAGGATCAAGTATTTGTGTTTGAACGATCATTATCACACTACTCGGAACCCTGCTATTACGTCTGATGTCATAGTTTACGTCACAACTAGCCTCTCTCTGGGTGCTTACTAAATTTAGCTAAGTTTCCCTTTAAATTTCTTTGATTTACTCTGATAATTGCCTTAATTATCCACATTAGACATCACTGCATATTTTTGCCAATTAGGCTATGGCTTCAAATAGCTATTTCCAAAATACGATCCATATCCGATGCTTTGTAAAGATTTTATCGACGAAATCTATGAGACACGGCCATGAAATGCACAGTAGTTTGAAAATAATAAATCTCGTCAAACAGATTCAGTCAAATTTTTTTTTTGAGGGCTTGGATTCCCTAAATGCAAAATAAAGTCGCCACTTTTCTTGAGGGTAATCTGTAACTCATCAGTATACTGAGCAGTATATAAGTGAGAGTCTGATATCCAGTCAAGTTAATAATCCTGCCAGTTACCTGTCCTCGGACCGTTCTCGTACGTCACAATTTTGATTACATAGAAAGCTTAAGAACGTGCCATATACTGCTGTCAGATAATCAATGATTGTTCAAAGGCTTCTTACATAAATGAGATATGTTATTAATGCCACAGGCTAAATATCCTTTCTTTAACCTTTATTATATTAGAAACAAAATTCATAAAACTAAAGACCGTCTTTCCAGACAGTGGCAAGCATAATTAGATTGTTGGCAGAAAAGAAATCTTCTGGCTAGCTTTGCTCATCTTCTTCATTGCTTGTTTCCCAAGAGGGAGTGCATCCTGCTCGCTTTCCAGAGCAACAGCTACCTTCTGTCCAGGTTCCTTGAAGTCATTCTGTCCTAGCACCATGGATGTTTCAGATTCTTTGCTGAAAAGAAAGTATACTACGAAAGAGACTTAGAGCCAATTTTTTTTTTTAAGTTTACTAAGGGCTGGAATATCAGTTATATATATATATATATATATATATATATATATATATATATATATATATATATATTATATATATATATATATATATATATATATATATATATATATATATATATATATATATATATATATATATATATATATATATAAATTTATATATACTATATATATATATATGAAATTTTTATCACACCGAGATTTATATGCAATATGAAGCTACAAATGTTGTTTGATATCAAATTCACGGTACTTCGGGAATATCCCCGATGGGGAATTATCACCGAAGGGGAATTAATAAGTGATAAATGGATCGGTACTGCCGGGGCTCAATCCCTCGACACAGTTACCTTCCAACAACTCCAGTCGACGGTCTACCCACTGAGCCAACCCGGCAGTACCGATCCAGTTATCACTTATAAATTCCCCTTCGGTGATAATTCCCCATCGGAGATTTCCCGAAGTACCGCGAATTTGATATTAAACAACATTTGTAGCTTCATGATTATATTATAAATACATATATATATATATATATATATATATATATATATATATATATATATATATATACATATATATACACACACATACATACGTACATACATACATACATATATATATATATATATATATATATATATATATATATATATATATATATATATATATATATATATATATATATATATATATATATTGTCACGATGTGTACCAAGTACCTGGTTAGCAGCCTATGCAACCAATCACAGAATTCAAAACTTTACCTCGCTTCAGCCAGATACCTGAACTCTCATAACAATAAAAATTATGACTGAGTACTCTAAAGGTAACAGTAATCGCTTAAAAAGCTTATTAATCACGTGAAAATTCAGACGTAAGTTTATCAAAACAAGTCTGAGGTATCAACAATTAAACAAGAAATATGCTAGAATAAAAGGGCATCACTCCATCAAACAATTTTAATTGTTTACCTGGTCTTAATTAACTTCACCAAAACTAAAAGAACAAAGCAGTTTTTTTGTATCTTGAAAAATACAGTTTACCAGTTACATTATTGTGGATATTTTACTCAGTAATATATATAATGAAAATTCAGTTAAGAATATTTATGCAGAGAAATTTATTAGTATCATATGCTTCAGCTTTTGGGTCGCAGTATACAATACTAAAATTATATTCATTTAGGACAAATTACCCCGTTTTAGTTTTATAATCACCATTTCGTAACTATATACAACGTAAAAATTTGTATTTATTGATTCATTCCATATATTAGGGATGAAATACTACTGTAGGAACTTGAAAAGTATTGCTACAGACAACTAATAAAGATAAAAGAAGTAAAGACGAAATTTCCAAAAAATAAAAAATAAAAAAATGAAAAAAAATAAGAGTAAGAGGAAGGAAAATGATCACCAAATCCGCTTTTCAAATTCCGATCGACATGAGAAACGTTATTGTATGGATTCCCAATATTCGATTCCCGCTCCAGGTATTGGATCATTCCTCTCATAAAACCAACTCGCCATTTTCTTATTTATTGTCATTCCTACCGTCTTTCTGCCATTGTGTTTCCTGCGGTCCTCCTATCGGCGCATGAGGTGGAAGGGTGTAGGTTCGATTTGCCAAAATGATGTGTCCGTATGGTCATACTGTATTGTTTCGTTCGATGCACTTTTAAGTGAGGTTTATTCGTTTATATCCTTCGCGTAATTCATTATCTTGTGTTATTCGGGCATATGCTACTTAACGACGTAATACTGAGCAACCAATATCTCCCCCGTATCAAAAAAGGTTTTTGTCAAGAGAAAGGGGAGGGAGAGGGAAATTCAAATGACAAATGCATTAAACTTTACATTCCCTGGAAGTAACAAGACTGCCATTTTGGTAGACACCAAGAACGAACACTTCTGCGAAAACCATATTGATTCACATTGAAATTTTCATCCCTAAACGTTCTACCCAAAGAGATTTATCTGAAGATCTAACGTCATGTC
Source organism: Macrobrachium rosenbergii (assembly GCF_040412425.1). Classification (NCBI taxonomy): domain Eukaryota; kingdom Metazoa; phylum Arthropoda; class Malacostraca; order Decapoda; family Palaemonidae; genus Macrobrachium; species Macrobrachium rosenbergii. Next base: position 33,202,201 of record NC_089759.1, read on the forward strand.
TTTTCTCAAGCCGACTCTTGGTGCTAAGAAGGTGTAAAAAAAAAAAAAAAGGGTACAGAGATAACATAGACCGAGTACATACCTACCCGCAAAAAGTGGGAAAAAAATATGCTGCACAAGGTGATTTTAAAGGCAAAAACGTATACCAGTAAGAAAGCACTGTCAGCATCGAAATGGACCGACTGCTTGGCAGAATCATTAAAACCGGAAACTTTATTCATGATATTTGTAAGGGAATGCAATGAGAGACATAGTTGCTTTCTCTGATACTCAGCAAGGATAGAAAAATTACCATTTATTTTTATTTATCAGCCATTTCCATTTAGAAAACTGTCCAGCTTCAGCTCTGTATCAGTAACATGCAAATTGAAGAAGTTAGTATAGGAAAAGCTACAGTAGTTGACTTTCTAAAACAGTTAAATTAACCCGTTATTTTAGGGATGGATCCCGAAACACAGTGGATTGCTACGTGCGTTCTCCATGGCTTCTTGGGATATTTTCTATAATGATACGAATAAAATTAGGAAAAAGTTCATATCATGTAACCGCAGTGAATTCTAGACCCTTATAAATGATAGGTAATAAGCGTATCGAATAACATTTAAAAAGATAAATTAAAAAGAAAAGTGGGTTTTCTCTCTGAAGTTAAATTCCATGAACAGCGGAATGAAATCATTATTCAAATACTTTTCGATTTTATGTAGATTATAACAAATAAGTAAAAAATGCTCCCAAGTTTCTTTGGCACAGTCGAGTTTTCTGTACAGCCGCTACAGCGTATAATCAATTCCATCTAAAATAGATCTATCTTTCGGTAGTCTTGGTATAATGCTATATGAGCCGCGGCCCATAAAACTTTAACCACGGCCCGGTAATGGCCTGTCCTATATCGTTGCAAGAAGCACTATTGTGGCTAGCTTTAACCTTAAGTAGGATGAAAACTACTGAGGCTAGAAGGCTGCAATTTGGTATGTTAGAAGGCTGCAATTTGGTATGTTTGATGATTGGAGGGTGGATGATCAACATACTAATTTGCAGTCATCTAGCCTCAGTAGTTTTTAAGATCTGAGGGCGGACAGAAAAAGTGCGGGCAGAATAAAGTGCGGGCGGACAGACAAACACGTCACAATAGTTTTCTTTTACGGAAAACTAAAAATATAAATGTGATGTATTCTGTGTATACACGTACACGTGTTTAGTTTAGTTAACGTGCCCATGGTAACGATTTCAGCAAATAAATAGTCTATATACTGAATTATTAATATAAGATATAATACCTTAAAGAAAAATAAGAATTAGAATGCACATATCTAAGAGAAATAAAGCTGGAATCATCACAATAATATATATATATATATATATATATATATATATATATATATATATATATATATATATATATATATATGTGTGTGTGTGTGTGTGTGTGTGTTTGTGTTTGTGTGTGTGTGTGTGTATGTGTATGTATATATATATATATATATGCGTGTTTGTGTGTGTGTGTGTGTGTGTATGTGTGTACATTTACCCTTCTTTTAATCCATAATATTTTGCTTTAAAGTGATGCCATGATATTTCTTAAGACAAATATTCATAGGTTTCTTCCTGCAATCTGCAACTATTGCTTATTCTGTAAACGTGCAATTGCACCCAATTAGAGTCATGTTTTCTGATAAACGTCAGACGTCTTGGGCTAATTGCAGCTCTCTCGTCATGTTACATTAATTAACGGATCCTCGACGGTCTTGTGAGGAAAAAACTCATACTGACATTTTCGAGAAAAATCAGAACGCCTTTAATGGGTGAAAGTTTTGGGAAATGGTAAACGCCTCGCAAAATTATTTCAAATTAAAGAGGGATTATATATTTTTTATCTCTAATATTTTTGTTGTGAATAAAACTGTAACAAAATTGGTTATCTGGGTATCATAACTTATTTTTACCTATTTCAATTTACATTCATCATACGTAAGTACATAGGTAATAGTTTATTTGTGTACAGCTGTTTTCAGTAAGCCTCTGGGATAATAAAGAGAATATATCTATGCATTTTCCGTAATTTATTTGATTTATCTCAATTTTTTTTTATTTATATTTAATTTATTTCTTTCATTTTATTTATGTATTTATCTATTCATTGATTTTATTTTTATAGTCTTTCATTAGTTTTGTTTTAATTGCGTATGTATTTTCATTCTAATCAAATTTTTTTTATTTCACATATTTATTTATTTAGAACATAAATTTATTCGATTAATATGTTTTATTTATCTATTTATTTATTTCCTTCATTTATTTTCTTATTTATTTTAGTATTTTTATACAGATTAATTTATTTACTGTATTTATTTAACCTTTTTTATGAATTTCTTTGCTTGTGTGTGTTAATTATATGTATTTTTGTATATTTTTCTTTATATATATATATAAGCATTTTTTATTAAATTTATCATTTATTTCTTTTTAATCGTATTTATTGATTAATTTCTTCTTTTTTTATTTATACTATTTGCACATACTCCTGGCATTATTTTTGTTTGTTTTTTATTCTTATTTTTATTGGGTTTTTTATTTCCTCAATGAATTTAATTTTATTAAGTTTTTATAGTTTTATTTATTTCATATATCGTTTTAACCTGTTGTATCTATTTGTTTTTCTTTGCGAACTGGCAATATAGAGATTTCGTCTCTCTGAACGGAAAAACCCAGAATCCCCAACCACAGAATAAACTTGATCACCAGAATCATTTTCATTACTATTCTTTTGTAGGAAAACTGCAAAGAACAAAGTCAGTGAAATTAGAAAGACAGATATTGTCTTTTAGCAACCAAAGAAACATTTTTCCTTTATAAGATAAAACATTTGATGGTAATCTCAGAAAGGTTCCTCTCTCAAGGGTCGTTGTAGTTAGCTGGGTAACTCTGTGAGCAGTGATGGTCAGTTACTCACTAAATTGTGCAAAATAAAAGCCCATAACGAGCTATCTCTGCTCTGTTCAGCGTAGTTTATCGAAGATATTGGCGATCTTGACTGGCTGTCTTTAAGTTTTTTTGTAAAAGAAAACTATTGAGATGGCTTTGTGTGTCCGTCCGCACGTTATTTATCCGCCCTCAGATCTTAGAGACTACTGAGGCTAGAGGGCTGCAAATTGGTATGTTGATCACCCATCCTCCAATCATCAAACATACCAAATTGCAGCCCTCTAGCTTTAGTATTTTTTATTTTATTTAAGCTTAAAGTTAGCCATAATTGTGCGTCTGACAACGCTATAGTACAGGCCACCACCGGGTCGTGGCTGAAAGTTTCATGGGCCGCGGCTCATACAGCATTATATGCTATATAGAAAACTCAATTGCACCGAAGAAAGTTGGCGCATTTTTGTACTTGTTTTTAACAAGCTTACGGGTTTATCCTGATCGTAATCCTTTTTTCACATTTTATTCCTGCAAACTATTACCAGTGTCAGTCACTGGCGTAGTTACATTATATTCAAGCCCCTTACTCCCAATAACAACACCCCCCCCCCAAAAAAAAAAAAAAATCTGTATTCCTCGATACTGGAATTCAATGTCCCAGATAGGCAGTGGATTTCAGACGGTGGTGCAGATGTACAAAAAAGAAAGGTGTAACATTTGGTAGCCAATTAATTTTCATATTGCTGTTGTTATTTTAACCTTGCTATAGTCGTATGAGCAGATTTACTCGGCATTTCTTTCTGATATTATAATTTTTTCGGTAAGCGCGGTTATTCTCAAGAAATTCCAAAATGAAAATCGGCCATCATTGCTCGAAGAAACTAGCTTTCACACTTATCCGATATCATTTAACAAGGAAGGAAAACTATTCATGAAACAACAACAGAGGAAAGAAGGCCGAACTACTGATACCTTGAGATACCAACATTATCAAGCTTGTGAAAGAAACGTTTAATAAGAAGGAATATAGGTTAATCTACGAAGGCTTTTAATCATTAAAAAATGTGGATTATAAAGCTAAGCCTTGAGAGAATATACCTATCTCATTAGCTTCGTTTCACCTTATTTGTTTATTTATTTATTTATTTTTGTATTTTTATTCAAGAATAAAATCGCGTGCTGTCACTCCCAACGCAAACCATTCAAAACTGAACTAACATTTCAAGTTATTTATATCATATGTTTGTCATTTGAATAACATTAACAATTATTACTTCTGCAACGAACCTCTATCACTCTGGAGCTTTGGCATTTCCAACACAAATACGCTGCCAGTGTTATATTTACCGAGAGGAAACAGTCTGCAAGGTTTATATTCTAACGCAAATGTTCCCACTGAATGCTTCAACATTCCGTGTTGAGGAATGTTTATGTTTCCTGTTTTCTGAGGTAAGAAATTCAACTTTGGGAGTAGCTGGTTTATATAGTATTTCTAACAGTGTTTACTTCCCTTGTCGTTCTGTATTGTAAGTTGCATTTA
>NC_089759.1:33211656-33216656 GCF_040412425.1 Macrobrachium rosenbergii
GAAAACATAAGGTATATATGGAATGATGGATAAGATAAATTAGGCTCTCCGTGGAAGAAGTCGCCAGGGGTCGTTTCGTAAACTTCGTAAACACGTTTGGAAATATTGAAAATTTTGAATTTCTGCCAACTTTGATTATCATAGGCAGCGTAACACGTTTTATAAATGAAGGCTCTGCGACCGTACAATAACTTGGAAGCCTGGAAATAGCAGACGCCCAAATGACTTTCAAATCCGCGCTCTTTGCCAAAATAAGCGAAAGACTCTTTTAGACGATGCATGAGCCCGGGTTGATTTATTGTTATTGCAGCCTGAAAAATACTCTTTCCTTAACTGTTCCTCCTATATCAGCACTACAAGACACTTTTAGATAAGCAGGAGTAAATATTTTTACTTTAATTTTTGCACATAAAACACAGACACAAACGCCATACTAACTCCCACTTACGTACATAAAAGCACTCACTGCTTACAACCGGTGGGGATTTTCCAGACCTTGTTTCTTATGTTAGTTCCATAAGAAATAAGAAACTGAGAAATATTTGTGCAAATTACTCTTCTTTACGGCGACGCACTTAATTGCCACTTATTTAGATAAGTGAACAGATTACGAAATGAATGCAGGGAATACAGTTTAGACTTTTTCTTGGAAAGGAGAGAGAGAGAGAGAGAGAGAGAGAGAGAGAGAGAAAGAGAGAGAGAGAGAGAGAGAGAGAGAGAGAGAGAGAGAGAGAGAGAGAGACATCACGTGTGGCTGGCATTCGTTCTACAAAAGTGAACTTTCATTGCGAAGTTATTAACGATTTAGAGTAGTCTTTCGAATCTTTTATACTGGATAAAAGTCAAGCGTTATTAAGATAATAACAGTGTTAAGAAAACGTTTGAAAAGTGAAGCTTTTGTTGTGTGCTTTCTCTCAGGCTTGGAATGACCTTAGTTACATTGTTCAAAACACAGGCTATGCACATTTATTTTGCTAAAAGTTAAGTATACCTTAGTTTAACCAGATCACTGAGCTGATTAACAGCTCTCCTAGGGCTGGCCCGAAGAAATAGGCTTATTTTACGTGGCAAAGAACCAACTGGTTACTTAGCAGTGGGACACAGCTTATTGTGGAATCCAAACCACATTATAGCGAGAAATGAATTTCTATCACCAGAAATAAATTCCTCTAATTCCTCATTAGAGAAATTTATGTGGCATCATTACAGTAGAGGAATAAAACAATTTCCAATTTTTCTTTAAGAAAATTGTGTGGCATCATTACAGTAGAGGAATAAAACAATTTCCTTTTTTTTCTTTCAGAAATTTATGTGGCATCATTACAGTAGAGGAATAAAACAATTTCCCTTTTTTCTTTAAGAAATTTATGTGGCATCATTACAGTAGAGGAATAAAACAATTTCCCATTTTTCTTTAAGAAAATTGTGTGGCATCATTACAGTAGAGGAATAAACCAATTTCCCTTCTTTCTTTGAGAAATTTATGTGGCATCATTACAGTAGAGAAATAAAACAATTTCCCATTTTTCTTTAAGAAAATTGTGTGGCATCATTACAGTAGAGGAATAAAACAATTTCCCTTTTTTCTTTAAGAAATTTATGTGGCATCATTACAGTAGAGAAATAAAACAATTTCCCATTTTTCTTTAAGAAAATTGTGTGGCATCATTACAGTAGAGGAATAAAACAATTTCCCTTTTGTCTTTAAGAAATTTATCTGTGTATGCGTGCGCAAGCAAAATTACACATGAAATGGGGGAGACTGTTATTACAGGGAGAGAGAGAGAGAGAGAGAGAGAGAGAGAGAGAGAGAGAGACCTGAGGTGGGAAGAGGAGGAGGGAGAAGTTGGATGGATACCTTGTAATACCGTTGTCTGGAGGGAGACATGATACAAATGACCTTGTCATAACACAGCTGGGGGCGCTCTCCTGGATCCCCTCCCATTGCTTTGTTTCTGCAGACTTTCATTTGATTTCACTGTTTTTCTCATTCACTTGGGTTTTGAGTTACCATCACAAATACGATAAAAGGTAAGTATTTTTTTTTAAACAAGTTGAAAGAACTCCCAACAAATTACATAGGATGTGTTTACTTTTCAGGCTGCGGTAACATAATGGTATAACTCTTCTTATTTAGATAAAAAAAAAAAGACATGCACGCGCACATTATATATGTATATATATATATAGGCTATATATATATGTGTGTATATATATATATATATATATATATATATATATATATATATATATATATATATATATATATATATATATATACATACATACATACAGTACTATGTTTTGTTTATGTGTGAATGTATGTACATAAAGTAAAAGAAGTAACTCGGTATTCCTGTAAAACAACAGAGTGAGAGAGTTTAAAGAAATTAAGCAACATAAATCACAGGACCTGCGAGAGTATTTGTAAGATACAAGGAGCTCTGTATTCATGGAAGTCCGAAGCACTTCAGATGAACTTTGTAAACAGGCGTATGAAACTCCCAATGCTTCACTCGTAGTTTAGCAACTGGCAGTAATTACATTGCCATATTTCCTCTGGAGAAAACCCTTGTAAGGGTAAAGGGTTAGCTTTTATATGGTACATAAATCACACGCACACACACATACTGTATATATATATATATATATACATATATATATATATATATATATATATATATATATATATATATATATATATATATATATACTGAGAGCAACTGCATTACTTAAGTTTGGGATGCTCTTAATTTTTGGGAGCATATTAATTATAAATATCAAAAGGAACAGGGATATTTATGAAAGCGAGCACCTTTATTTGCTCTGAAAGCACATATATGTAGTGGCTTGTGTATATAAAAATTGAGAGAGAGAGAGAGAGAGAGAGAGAGAGAGAGAGAGAGAAAACTCTTTTGTCATATGGCAAGTGAGACTCACCAACCTCCACAATGAATAATTCTTTCTGAGGAGAGGTGAATGAGTGAGGAAAAGTCCACTTCCAACATCAACAGTAGCTTGAGACAAGGGAGCTAATTAGAGTTCGTGTTCCTCCTCAATCTACCGCTTAATGAAGGGTTTACTTTAAGCGCAGGCAAGACAATAAGCTTGGTTTTATCAAAACACGATTAGTGACTAGGGACGTGAAGATGAAGCATAAAATTTTCGTGGGCATGAATATCTCATACCTGCATGTATACAAAACACAAAGACACAGGCACACATAGAAAACATATATATATATATATATATATATATATATATATATATATATATATATATATATATATATATATATATATATGTATATATATATATATATGTAAATATGTGTATATATACATATATATATATATATATATATATATATATATATATATATATATATATATATATATATATATATATATGTATGATGTCATGTACCATATAAGGGCTAATCCTTCCTGTACAAGGCTTTTCTCCAGAGGAAATATGGCACTGTAATCACTGCCAATTAATAAACTATGAATGAAGCACTGAGTATTTCATAATCCCGTTTAGAAAGTTCATCTTAAGTGCTTCGGACTTCTATGAGTAAAGTGCTCCCTGTATCTTATCAGCAATCTCGTAGGTCCTGGGATTTATGTTGCTTAATTTCTTTAAACTCTCTCACTCTACCTGTCTTATTGGACCTACCTCTTTTCTGCCTCCCAACAGTCCCGAATTATACTTTTTTTCCCTTCAACCTATTGTCATAAAATAGTAAAACTTTATTTTCATCTATCTTTATCTAACTAAACTATTTTTCATACATTAGTTGAGTAATAAGAAACTAGATGTGCTAATAAAAGTTTACATACTGACAGTGATTCTATGATAAATATCAGCTTCCAATTGTACACGAAAATTACGTTACGGCAGAAACTTCATTTCCGTTGCTTAGCGTATTGGTTTTAAAGAAGCTATTTTGTTTTTGCATACGGAGTAGCAAATATTTATGTTGAATCTTCACATTAAAAGTAGACAGGTTAATATTACTATGACCTATAGTATCTTAATCAGTATTGCAACATCTGATTGTTTATGTTAGTAATTCGACTGTAGCTGCTTGTGTTGTTTTATGCCTGTTTGTTTGTCTATCAAATATCTTGAGATATCTTCGAAGCCTGATTGTAAATAGTTAGTTATATATTTATCTCTTTATTTATTTACACTATTTATTGATTTATTTACTTATTTATTTATTTATCTATATAATTGTATGTTTGTTTGTATGTTTATGTATTTATTATAGATCAAGATAAAACTTTTTCATTCATGTTTCTGTTTAACACTGATAAGATATCCCAAAACGTCATCAATGAATTTCAAAAGAAGTTTGTTCATAAGACGCAATCCGTGAGGCAAGTGGTGACTGTATTTGCAGGTAGATGCAAGTTCCAGTTCTCCCAGAGTTTCTGTCAACACGATAATGGAATTCTAGTGAAAAAGTAATTGTTTCTACATCTTTTTTTTATATGCCTATAGTTTATGGCTCATGTATCCCTGAGCTGCCAAAAGCTCAAGAAATTGCAGAGTTCCTTGTAATTATTTTACATGAAAAGAAACGAGTAAAAAATCCGCCGAAGTTTTTTCAGCGCATTCGAGTTTTCCGTACAGCGTATAATGCTGTATGAAACGCTCTGCCACGGCCCATAAAACTCTCAGCCGCGGCCCGGTGGTGGCCTGTGTTGTTGGCACCTATAGCGGTGCCAGACGCACGATCATGGCTAACTTTAACCTTAAATAAAATAAGAACTACTGAGGATAGAGAGGGCTGCAATTTGGTATGTTGATGGTTGGAGGGTGGATGATCAACATACCAATTTGCAGCCCTCTAGCCTCAGTAGTTTTTAAGATCTGAGGGCGGACAGAAAAAGTGCGGACGGACATACAAATAGCCATCTCAATAGTTTCTTTTACAGAAAACTAAAACCAGAAAAAACCACTTCGCTTGAGAGAATGTTTGATCGACCGTA
>NC_089759.1:33221656-33236656 GCF_040412425.1 Macrobrachium rosenbergii
CAAAGTCTTCACACAGACGCCGTGTTGCTTAGTTTTTGAACATCTGTCAATAAAAATAAATTTAATAAGGGCCAAATTATTTCTATATTTTCAGAGATAACATGGATGAAAAGACCTTTCATGGGTAAGTCATGTATTTTGCTAAAGTCACTACAATAAGTATTGGAGTGAGTTACTGAAGTTGTACAATAGGCACTGAACATGTATAATAGTTGCTGAAAATGAATGTATGATAGAACAGTTGCTGAAAATGTATAATAGTTGCTGAAAATGTATGATAGAATAGTTGCTGAAAATGTATAATAGAATAGTTACTGAAAATATATAATAGTTGCTGAACATGTATAATAGTTACTGAAAATCTGCCTGTATAGTAGTTACTGAAAATGTATAACAGTTACTGAAAAAGTAGTTACTGAAAAAGTACAGGTGAAGTAAAAATAAACAGGACTAGGGCACGTTTGCTATTGAGTCTACAAATGACACCAAGTCTCCCAGAGAAGTTAATTTCATAACACAAAAAAAAACCATAGTTTGAATGGCTTTGTATCTTGTCTAGGGAGATTCAAAGGTTACTCCTTCGTGTTAAGTAGCTGCAAATGAGAGAGAGAGAGAGAGAAGACACTGAATATTGGATACAAAGAAAGGTGGTGCTTGATGACCAAAGTAGGTTTGCTTGAGATAAGGCGATATATTAAATAACTCCCTATTTTTGCTTAGGAAGAGAAACCAAATAATGGGTTTTCATTCATATTTACTGAACCTCTTTATAATGCCATATAATTTGGTATTATAGATTTCCTAAAATTAAATCGCTTCTGACAATGAAGATGTCTTTCAACATTGTCAGTCTCAAGACGTTTTATATAACTTATATACACAGTCCTCATAATAGAGAATAAATAGCCTTTAAAATATTAAGTTTAAAAATTCCCTGAGAATTGGACGAGCTAATCCTTGAAACAATACATTTGGGGTAAGCTCAATTGCCGAAATATCTAAGTCAATAAGATTGTTTATTCGATAAATTATGGAATAAATTTTACCTGTAAAATTGAGTTTTAGGATGCTCCCGAGGATGGGGAAATTGGCAGTAAGAAGCTTCTTCAGCCATGCGTCCGTACTTGAAGTTTAATGATGGAAAGGAAAAACATTTGACAAAAAGAGAGAGAGATCATATAATCCCAGAATAAAGAGAGATAAAAAAAATAGAATAAACCTTAAATGAAGTGCTGATTCCAATATTGTCAAACCACTAAATACACCCATCACCCAAAATCTCTCTCTCTCTCTCTCTCTCTCTCTCTCTCTCTCTCTCTCTCTCTCTCTCTCTCTCTGTCAGGGAAATATAGTACTATGTTCTACTGGTATATGCAAGACCGCTTGAAAAACAAATTAAAATCATTCACTCATTGACAAGCATATTGGGATCATATTGATGTAAGAATTAGTGGTGTATGTGTTAGTTTATTCAAGCGATATTGCTTAATATCTTAGCGACTGTTGACGAAGATCCACTGAATAGCAAGAATCACCAGCTTATCAGAAAACGAAATAACTGGCCTCTCAGTCTTTTAAAACATCAAATTCTATTTAGTATTACTTAATTGTACTGAAAAACAGTCTTATTGTGGAAGACGTATATATACTGTATATATATACATACATATATATATATATATACATATATATATGTGTGTATATATATGTATATGTATATATATATATATATATATATATATATATATATATATATATATATATATATATATATATATATATATATATAATTCCAGTCTTTATTGCATAAGGAATTTGTTTAATATTTCACTAAATAAAAAGATTGTTCTTTAGGAATACTCCTTTGCAACTTCCAACATAGCATCTCGTAGTAATGAAATGGTTGTTTACTAGAAAAAGACACCACTATCGTTCGTAACAGAAATTAAAAAAAAGAATATTCTTACGAGTCAAATTATACTAGTTCTTTACAAAGATCTGCCTTCCGTAAGGCAACTGAATTCCAATTAGACTTTCTCCCTATGCGAACTTTCTCCGGTTCTTTGCAATGCGAGCAAAAATTCTGCATGAAAGATCTGGGATATTGCGATAGTCGTTCGCTATCTGTATTCGTTTCCCTTCCCCCTTCCTTTCACATATTTTCTCGTTCGACAGACTCCCTCACCTCGTTTTCTCTCTCCGACGGGATCCATAAATACCGGTTCATACGCTTCATGGAACAACTTTTTGGAGTGCTTTTTGCCATGTGTGGAAGTTAGGGAGTCGTTAAACATGATGTATAATCATTGAAATGTTGTCAGGTATTGAAAGGAATGTTTAATGTACTCATAATAACTGAAGGCAAATACAAACGCCTCCACATATATACGTACATACATACGTACATACATACATACATACATACATACATACATATATAATATATATACATATACATATATATATATTTATATTTACACACACACACACACACACACATATATATATATATATATATATATATATATATATATATATATATATATATATATATATATATATATATATATATATATATAATTGTATATCACATTCAGCCACTCCCTAAGTATTCACATATGGAAGCACCCTGAAAAGCTATCTTCCTTAAAACATCCGGCCCAATATTTTTAGAAGACGTTGGAGAGGGAAAACGAAGGTGAGGGAGTCTACCGAACTAGAAAGTATGTGAATGAAAGGGGAAAGAAAATACGGAGAGAAACTGAGCTTCTATCGCAATTTCCCAGATCTTTCATGCGTCAGTTTCGTTCGCATTGCAAAGAAAAAGGAAGTTCTCATAGGGAGAACTTCGCTTTGGAATTCAGATCGCTTGATGGAGAACAAATCTTCGGAACAAGCTGTTATGGTCATATCTGCAAGAATATTGATTTTTTTTTTTTTTTTTTTTTTTTTTTTTTTTTTTTTTTTTTTTTTTTTTTCAGAGCGTTAGCGGCGTATATTTCTTCTTCATCTGCATTTCAGCATCACGCAATGCCAAGTAAATTGGATATTGTGAGTTGAATTTTCCTAAAGAATAATCGGCTTTTTGTTAACGATATAGCATATAAAACTGATTCCTTTGATAATAATGAAACGAAGTTATGTACTGCCTTATTCTTCCAGATGAAGGCAGTTTATCACTACGACAAAGTAATTCGAAATTGAAGATTATATAAATAAACCATGAGGGGGCTCAGCTATTTATTTTCCTAGTATATGTATAAATATCACAGACAGCGGATATTCATTATCGGACATTAATATACTAAGTCATAACTTTGAAATTACACTTACAAGATATACTTCATTCTTCAATATAATCCAAAATATGCTTACCCACAGGAGTCCTTGGAAGGTAACTGTGTCGAGGGATCGAGACCCGGCAGTACCGATCCATTTATTACTTATAAATTCCCCTTCGGTGATCATTCCCCATCGGGGATATTCCCGAAGTAGCGTGAATTTGATATTCTACGGCATTTGTAGCTTCACAATTGTATATAAATGACGGTGTGATAAAAATTTCATGTATATGTATACAGTATATGTATATATATATATATATATATATATATATGTGTGTGTGTGTGTGTGTATGTATATATATATATATATATATATATATATATATATATATATATATATATATATATATATATATATATATATATATATATATATATATATATTATATATATATATATATATATATATATATATATATATATATATATATATATATATATATATATATATATATATATATATATATATATATATATATATATATATACACGTATGTGTGTGTGTAATAACCACAATGCCCTCACAGCTTCTCGCAAAGCTGAGGTGGCATTTTTGTTTAAAAAAACTATATCTATATATATATATATATATATATATATATATATATATATATATATATATATATATATATATATATATATATATTTCTTCTTGTATGACACATTAACTTTATGTTGTAATGGGCATCAGTAAGCGTAAAAAAGCAACCATATATCTTTTCGTTACGAATAAAACAAAAGCTATGCAAGAAAACCTGTCTTTTGATCTCTCTGTTACGAAATGCATGAGGAGATGATTATATTTACTTGGAAGGACGTAATTTTCGTTTATTCATGGGAAATAGAACTCCATTAACGCCTACTTTGTAAGTTAAATAAAACAGAAATAAATCCTTCTTTATAATGTATGATCACTAGAATATAATGGAATTTGGTAACGTAAATGTAAATCAAACCTGTTATATTTTTCTGGTGGTTATTTATGACTGGATTTGCGGATAGTCGCAAAACTGCGCAAGCGCAGAAGCTATGGGAAAGTTTTCATACTTAAGAAAGACGATTATGTACTTCATACTTGGAAAAATCTCAAAAGATAAATATATTGAAATATATTACATCATATCTTAAACAGCATACCTTTACGAAAGGTCGTTATTTGGAATAAGAGAAATTTTGTAGGAAGCACTAAATACCTTCAGGCCTAGTGAAATGATCTACCATAATTGCGCCATGGGGTTAAATTGCGTAGAGCTTTATACTTCGCGCAAATGTGGTCTGTTACTTCTGTCATGGGTCTGTAAACGGGACGTTACCGTATGTCCTAGATACTTAATCTTTACCCAAGTCTGTAATTTTCGTTAGTTATGTTTATTGTGTAAAGAGATGCATATGATTTAGCATTAGTTGCTGTCTATTTGATTACGAAATCCGAGGACATGTTTGTTGGCAATTTACAATAATGTCAAAAATTTATTGTGTATTATATGACCTAAGATACTCTGAATGAAACTAGTTATGATTAATTAGTTGTTAATGACTGGAGAAATATGAAGAGAAGCGACGTCCTGTTAACCTTTTAATTTAGTCTTTGAATATTAATTTAGTGCTGTTAGTTGCGTAATAAGAGAGCATCTAACCAAAAATACTATTTCACGAACCAATAGTAGAGATGAACTCGAAGAAAGAGAGGGCTTAACAAGCTTGTTGTATGCTTTCATAGTCTTTCTTTCAAACACTCCTCAAAGAGAATAGTTGATACCAAACTTTCTCAACGATGATGTTTGCCTATCTTCCAAACTCTGTCTCGTGGCTTTGTATCATTCATGCTCACAAGAGTGGTAAGTTTACCTTCGTTTCCTGAAAACTTCCCCGCCCGAAATTCTGATACTTGCCTCTCTCTCTCTCTCTCTCTCTCTCTCTCTCTCTCTCTCTCTCTCTCTCTCTCTCTCTGAAGAATATAATGATATCCTTAACCGCACGTTCATCATGATACAAATAAAGGAAATGGCGTATAAGAAAGTTTCGCTTAGATGCTTATCTCTTCTGTATTGCTTTGTATTACTTTTGTTTCCACCGTCGCCATCAGTATATAATTATCGCCTCTGTTGGTGCAACAAATACGATAATAGGTGGGATATCAAAAAATTTCTCTTCCGACTCACAACACATTTCTCAGTCAATAACTATTAACCTTTAATTGTTTACTATAATTACAAATTAAAAAAGATAATAATAAATTTTGGCAAGTTTCACTGGTCTATGTAAGGGTCAGATTCGGAAACGTTAATATACTATAGAATGAATAAGTAGCGTTATTTTTTATGGACAAGCATATTTTTTATGGTGAACCCTCTAGTTCTAGCTGTAATGTTTACCTTTATTACTTAATCTTGATAATCAATCTGTGACAACCTTAAGCACTCTATATCAGCTGGTACAACTAATATATAATTTCACCTTTCCTGATCATTTCAAAGGCCTTTTGATCACAACCTTGGGCATATATACTAGCATTAAAACTTCCATTACACCAAAGTCAAGTGTTAGGAATCCAATCTTTGTCTAATTATCCTATAATTCTGTGGAATAGTTCATCAGTTTGAATCTATGCAGATCAGATATCTTATACCTTATTAACGACCTTAATTTTTTTTTTTTCATTTCTCCTTGATTAAGTAACTTCAATTTGTACAGCTTATACGTATGACCTGTTTCCGTCAATGCCTGTAGCTACTTTACTTACTGTTCCCCTTTTTCCGATTTCATTCCTCAGACTACTTGATAGCATCATAAAACTCCGCCCGTACTTTCGTATTGGGCAAATTTTAGTGTGCTCTTATCACATGTATAAAATATTTTATCTGTTTTGCATGCCAGGTTATTTCTTCTCTATAAAATTCATTAATTTAAAACTAGTGCAATTCAACCAATGTACTTTTTTATATATATATATATATATATATATATATATATATATATATATATATATATATATATATATATATATATATATTTATATTTATATTTATATATATATATATATATATATATTTATATATATATGTATATATTTATATATATAAATATATGAGTATATATATATATATATATATATATATATATATATATATATATATATATATATATATATATATATTATTCTGTTGCATTAATGATGTCTATCTTACATTTATTACAGTCTGAACGGCTTATTCAGTTATTTACAACTTGAATACGTCATGACTTCCTCTCTCAGTAGCCCAATAATTATTCAACATTGTGCTAATTAACCATACTTCATTTCTGGGGTAAAAACTCGTATAAAATTTCCCTTCCAGGCGTTTCGTTTCATCTCCTTTAACCGACATTTTTATTTATTCAGTAT
The DNA here is from genome assembly GCF_040412425.1 of Macrobrachium rosenbergii. Classification (NCBI taxonomy): domain Eukaryota; kingdom Metazoa; phylum Arthropoda; class Malacostraca; order Decapoda; family Palaemonidae; genus Macrobrachium; species Macrobrachium rosenbergii. The sequence goes on from NC_089759.1 coordinate 33,228,386, forward strand.
TATCAGACGAAACATATTCATTATTTTATGTGAAGCTTCTTTTATAAAACTTCCGTCACATCTGGTGTATTTTTAATGGCAGGAAGCCTCCTGTGTGTCAACTGCCCTCGGTTCTAAAATTCACAGAGAGAGAGAGAGAGAGAGAGAGAGAGAGAGAGAGAGAGAGAGAGAGAGAGAGAGAGAGAGAGAATTGGGTTACCTTTTTGGCAGAGAGAAAAATACATTTTTGATAAATGACAGATGACAAATGAGCGAGCTATGACAATGTTTTTAGGGCAAATCCCTTGATCCTTGCTCACGACTCAGCATCCATTTTCAGAGTAATCTCGACCTTCTCAGCGTGTCTGTGGACACACACTTCATCACTCTTTTAGCTCACGATTGCGTAAGAGGATTGATGAATAGAACTTATGTTTTTTTTTCAGCCCATCCATAAAAGGTATTTCACAACTTGGCCCCCTCCTCCTTCTCTCTCTCTCTCTCTCTCTCTCTCTCTCTCTCTCTCTCTCTCTCTCTCTCTCTCTCTCTCTCTCTCTCTCTCTAGATTCTGTCGGTGCGTTAGCAGAGAAAAACACTCTCAAGAGGCATTAGAATATAATAAGAGTCAATGCCATAAATACACAGGCTTTAGAACCAAAATAACTGTTGCAGTTGAATGGTCAATTGTGCCAATTGTCCAAGAAGATTCTCTCTCTCTCTCTCTCTCTCTCTCTCTCTCTCTCTCTCTCTCTCTCTCTCTCTCTCTCCATCATTAGAGCATAGGATAAAGTATTGAAGGTAGTGTAGGCTAACTGGAAACTTCAGGAACAAAATTAAAATGAAAAAAAAAAAATTCAAATATTGATTTAATTTGGATCACGGACAAACAAACAGTGCGCCACCACATAACTTTAATGCTTTTGAAGAAGGCTCCATGGCTTACTCCTTTTATAATTCAATTAAAAGAGAAAAGCCAAGAACCCTGATGGAAAGCTTAGGAATATAGTTATATCTGATCTAGGAACAATGAATATTATGCAGAATAATGAGTAAGTGTTTGAGAGAAAGGCTACAATTGAGCAGTAGAAAATTAGCTACATATATTCATTATCGTCTAACTGATTGACGCACACACACACATATATTATATATATATATATATATATATATATATATATATATATATATATATATATACATACATATATATGTATGTATATATATATATATATATATATATATATATATATATATACATATATATATAATCCCTAGTAATTAACGAGAAAATCATCATTAAGAACAGTGACAATTTTATAAACAACTCAGTTTGATAGGTATGTTTTTTTAAAATGAATGAACAATTTCCTGACTGAATTTTTGCTTGAGAAAAACCTTGGTGATGTAATGCAGTAAATTTTGGCTTCACACCTAATCGGCTTTTGCAGTTATCACAGGTTAACGAAGGAGGGGTTGGAAGATTCAGGATTAAAGAGAAACGAACGTTTTCCATTTTCTTTCGGCGCAACTGTATAGACTCAGGATGTTGGGGCAGTCTGGCTACAAAAGGTCAGAGGAGAGAGAGTATATAATATACATAATGACATACAGTGTAGGACTAAGGGTTATTCGCTCAGTGTATTAGGAATGCCTTCTAAAGATTATTATAGAGAATATGGAAGGAGAACATTATTTATCGGTGAATTTTATACTTTATTTTCTTTATTGAAAACTAAGGAAAATTTATGTGTAGATTTTGATATTTCTTTCATCATATACAACTGTTAAGTTTCCTACCTAACATATATATACACAGACATATATATATATATATATATATATATATATATATATATATATATATATATATATATATATTTATTTATATATATGTATGTATATATATGTATATATATACATTATATACATATATACATATATATGTGTATATATATACTGTACAGACACCTACACACACACACACACACACACACACACACACACACACATATATATATATATATATATATATATATATATATATATATATATATATATATATATATATATATATATATATATATATTTCTACGTGTATTACAAATTGGCTTCATCTACTAAGGGGCATCGAGAAAACACAAGTAACTCCTTTCTTGGGGAAGATTCTATTACCGAAAGACTTCTTCGGTGATGAAATATCCTCGCAAAACATTGGATCCGAACAGCGAAGAGTAATATTCAGAACCTCTCTCTCTCTCTCTCTCTCTCTCTCTTTTCATTACGTAATTATTAAGATTTTTTTTTACTGTAAACAGAGAAGACTAGAGGACTTGATGGTAGGGATAGAGAACTGAGTTCTTAGAGGAAAAGGGAAAAAGGGTAGAAATCTTGAGAGAGAGAGAGAGAGAGAGAGAGAGAGAGAGAGAGAGAGAGGGGGAGGAGAAACCCAATTGTTGAAAAATCCTCGTCCATACACAATCCGAATTTATCAATAATTCTGTCTATATTTCCAAAATAATTATGTTTGACATCAAGGTCTTACCCCAAATGTATTGTGTCAAGGAATAGCTCGTCCAGTTCTCAGGGAATTTTCATACTTATTATTTTAAAGGCTGTTTATTCTCTATTATGAGTATTGTATATATAAGTTATATAAAACGTTTTGAGACTGACAATGTTGAAAGACATCTTCATTGTCGGAAGCGATTTTATTTTAGGAGATCTATAATACCAAATCATATGACATTATAGAGAGGTTCAGTAAATATGAATGAAAACCCACTATTCGGTCTCTCTTCCTGACAAAAATAAGGAGTTATTTAACATTTCGGCTTATCCCAAACAAACCTACTTTGGTCATCAAGCACCACCTTTCGTTGTTTCCAATACTCAGTCTCTCTCTCTCTCTCTCTCTCTCTCTCTCTCTCTCTCGTTTGCAGCTACTTAACACGAAGGAGGAACATTTAAATCTCCCTAGACAAGAGCTCCAAGGTACCAAGCTATTCAAACTATGGTTTTTCTTTATGATGAAATTAACTTTTCTGATGGACTTGGTTTCATTTGTAGACCCAAGGCATTCATTAACAAACGTGTCCTAGTCCTGTTTAATTTTACTTCCCCTGTACTTTATTAATAACTATTATACATCTTCAGAAATACGCAAGTACTTATTGTGGTGACTAGCAAAACACATGACTTATCCATACAAGATCTTGTTGTCCGTATTATCTCTGAAAATATTGAATAAATTTGGCCTTCATTGAATTTCTTTTTATGGATAAATGTTCAAAAACTAAGCAACGCAGCGTCTTGGTAAAGATTTAAAGATTCAACGTGAAAAAGAATTTATGGTATGCAAGGAAAAAGTGAAATCTGTTATAACAGTAAATGGATGTTGGACGTCAAAATAGCTTAAGCATTTATTGAAGATAGATACAAAATGAATGGCTATTATCGAGAAGACAATTAATGAAATAAAGAAACTGGACGTCGGACTAAATGAATAATCCGCGAAACGACGAAATGGATGGAACGTCTGGACCGACAGATTCAGGAAACACGCAGCGAAGATAGAAAATCTTCAAGGAAATCACATGAAGATGGAAAAGAAGACATTTTCTATTTCGCGACCTTCTTTGTTCCGCCATATTAGGCGAGGAGCTCAGCCGGCAATGAAATTTGACTTTCCTTTGGACGACGCAGAAGTGAAAGGCTTTTGGCGGAGAGCTTTTTCCTACGGGAAATGAGGTGGCGGAAGAAAGGATGAAGACAAATTATGGCAACGTTTTTTCAAAGCCGTTTTCATCAGTTGTGCCAATAAAAGCGTCTACCTTTTTCTGAACACAGAAAAAATGTATATGTCGTATTTAAGGTCTCGACATTATAGGATTTGTATGTTTTTTTCATTCTGATTATTGTTTCTCTTTGCGAAGGATTTTCCTTAAAAATAATATTGCACTTTTTTTCTGGTACAAATATACTCTGTACCTAGATTAATTAGAAATGTGTCTTTGGTGATGGTGTTTACTTGGGTTGCTCCATGTTTCAATATCCTACTACAGTTTTTATCCTGTTAACCTTCTTATCATTAAAGTTTTTGGAAGAGATCGTCATTTCAACTTAATTTTTTTTTCTTTCTTGGGACATTCTTCTCTGTTTGTGGCAGGCCATGTCCAACATTTCCAAAACTCATCCGCCATAATACGAACTTACAAAATCATCTCTCTCTTTTTCTGACTCTTTTTTTCGCCTGTTTATACATCAATATCCTGTGTCTCTCGATTTCCACGAATAAAAGGGTACATCATAATTCCTTTTCTTTTAGTTCTTCATTGGAGGGATGGGTAGAGCTCTCGGCTAGCACGCTGTTGGCCCAGCGTTCGACTCTCCGACCGGCCAGTGAAGAATTAGAGGAATTTACTTCTGGTGATAGAAATTCATTTCTCGCCATAATGTGGTTCGGATTCCGAAATAAGCTGTAGGTCCCCTTTGCTAGGTAACCAGTTGGTTCTTAGCCGCGTAAAATAAATCTGATCCTTCGGGCCAGCCCTAGGAGAGCTGTTAATCAGCTCAGTGGTCTGGTTAAACTAAGATATACTTAACTCACATCTACCGAATCTTCGTCTGGTTGGTGCTGACAGATAAAAAGTAATCTCAGGAAAAATAAGGTCCTCTCGAAGAGAACAGAATATCCCTTTAAAAGGGGAAGGTATGGTGTATAATCCTTCTGTTCACACCAAACGGCGGTTTTCCATTATATCTTGATTTTCAAGATTTCAGGTTAAGCAGTAATAACTTAACTTTCAAGTACACACAAGAATACCCACACTCATACGCACACAAGGATATATATTATATATATATATATATATATATATATATATATATATATATATATATATATATATATATATATATATATATATATATATATATCTTGTAATTTCCACAATGGTCCCGTGGGTGAAGTATATAATAAGGCCTCACGTGAAAATAAAAGGAATTGGTACCAAGACTTTTTCAGAAAACTTTTCTTCCAAAGTCATCTTCAGTACCCTGAAGATGACTTTGAATAAAAGTGGAAAGTCTTGGTACCAATTCCTTTTATTTTCACGTGAGACTTATATATATATATATATATATATATATATATATATATATATATATATATATATATATATATATATATATGTGTGTGTGTGTGTGTGTTATACCTAAAGCCAACGAACTGTGCCTGGGATAAGGAAAGGCGGATAGGGCGTAAGGAGGATAGCTTGAAAGTAAAATGCGGCGTAGCGGATATTCGTAGGAACTGAAAAGGAGGGAATAGACCGGTTTCAGTTACAGCGAGAATACAGGTGTATAGAGTTGTCAATTGATCCCTTGAAAACACGTGAGGAAACACAAATTTTGGAAAGTTTGTTATGTGAGTGTTCTCTCTCTCTCTCTCTCTCTCTCTCTCTCTCTCTCTCTCTCTCTCTCTCTCTCTCTAGTAAAATATACGGAAAGTCTTCAGGTATTTTAATTACACTAAAAAGTTTGTACATAACGGTTGCAATGACTCGCTTAACCTAACTATTTAGTAGCGTAGGAAAAGAAAAGCTTTACTATAAAGAATAAATAGGAGTCTAGAACTAGTAACGATCGTCAATTATTCGTTATAATCGAATGGAAAACCAGAAAGAATTTACTACCTATATGTGTCATTTTTCTCTTTGTTACAAAAACCTTTTAACAATAAAATCTCTCTTCGCAGAAAACTCTTTTCATCCGGTCCTTAGAGTTATAGCCTCCAGCACTTCGCGTTTCTGTGGATTGGCTCCTGATCAGAGAATGGAGAAAATATTGGTGTACTGAAAGAAAGATTTTCCACTAAAAGGTCATGTCTTCGAGTCCGAGTTCGGAGTGGAAGTCACGCACGTCTGAAATTCCCCTTTTTCGTTCAATAAGAGCAACCTCTAGTTGCAATTTGTCGTTGGATAAAAAAAAAGGGTGGGGGAATTGAGCAGTACGACCCCTGTGCAAATTTTTATTAATAGAAGAAAAAGAACAACATAATCTTTTCATACAATAGCTAAAGTTTATATTACAGATGGATAATTGCCATTAGTCCAGCTCGAGAAGAACCTCGCGACATTCGCACATATTTTGCTTGGGGAGGATTCCTGGTCATTTTAAGTTGACGGGTGTTCATGATTTTATTCGAGAATTGGCTTGTTATTGACACAAGCTGAGAAATTTGATAAATCTTCTGCAACAGTGCATAAATACAAACTAGCACAATATCTATCTAGCTATCTATCCATAGATCTAACTATCTTTCGGGTATTATTATTATTATTATTATTATTATTATTATTATTATTATTATTATTATTATTGTCGAACTATTTTGCATGGATTTATTATTAGTGGTTTAATTTAGGAAGGACTCGTTCCTGTTCACGTTCAATTTAGAATGATGACCTCCTCAGCGGAGTTTACTTTTATGGTAATGTCTTTCTATGTATTCGACACTTATTATAATAATACAACACACACCAAACGTATGAGGAATGTCTATTGTATATACAGTATATATATGTGTGTATATATGTATATGTATGTATGTATGTATGTATGTATGTGTGTGTATATATATATATATATTATATATATATATATATATATATATATATATATATATATATATATATATATATATATATATATATGAGAGAGAGAGAGAGAATGGCTAGTAAAGTAGTAGAATGAGTTTACAGTACGAACAAGGAATTCTTACGTTAAAAAACAGAAAATATATGCTGTATTTTTTGTCACGTGCATATAGCAAAATCCATTAAAGATTTTTTTTATTAATTTCAGTGATTGTTTTACACCCAACATCTGGTACTGGTTACAGAATTTATCAAGAACTAATTAACCTAATGGATGTGAGAACGAAGAAATTATCCGTTAGAGTGGTGGCTCTAAAATTGCATTAACTGATATGAAAAGTAATGGAGTGTGAATTATATTATTCAACGACGCTAAGAATACTGTTTTTATAAATATTATCGGTATATTTGTTGTCGAAAAACTTTTTAATTTTATTTTTACTTGATCCAACTGGAAAAAATGTGCAAACATGAATTATGATAACGTTCTTATACAGGATTACAACTATTGATCTATACATATTATTATTTGTAGTGCACTGCATTTATGCAAATTTCTGTTAATTCCTGTACAAAAATGTAACATATAAAAATTATCATTTAATGTCCTTTAAATCCACGCATATTCCATAGACTCAAATGGTTCCATTCAAGCGAAAGACCTCACCATTCCAAATACCAGTTTTATTGAGTCACGGAACTTGAATATTCCATAGATATTAAGTCATAGGCAAGTTGGGAAAAAAAGCTAGCGTCAGACTGCGCTCATAATCTCCTCTACGTCAGTAAGTTTATTCTTAAAATACTAGTTGATTATGGAGAATTTTCGGTCCATATTTACCTTACGCACACATTCCATTACAACCGAGATGCTTCAACCTCGCCTACTTTTCCACTGTTAAATATATTTTTCTTCAGTCCTGTGTTCTTCTAATTCTAAATCTCTATCGTCAACTGCATTAAATGCATATGCAAGTGATAACAAAATTTCCCAGGTCTAGAATTTTTGTATCACGTCATAACAAGGGCGGCGGATCACTGTAAGCATTATATTTATCTTATATTCTAGAGATTCCTCTTAAAAGTTTAGGAGCTCATCTTCCTTTGATGGTCTCTAGTAAGGCATTTCCTCTCGTTTATCTGGGTTTTATTCCTCCCCCTAAAAAGCTCGAAAGGTTAAATTGTTTACGTCCTTAACTTCAAGACCTTCCTCCACGATACGGTCGATCAACCATTCTCTCAAGCTTTTTCTGGTTTTTATTTTATTTTTTTTTTTTTTGTAAAATAATTAAAAGGGACTCTGCTCGTTCTCGGAGTTCTGGAAGCCATACGACTCAGGGTTATATGAACTATTTGTTTTAGGGATACGATAGTGGCTGGTTTTGTTGCTTTCTGCCCGTTTATTTGTCTACCAAACGTCGTAAAATATCTCAAAAGACTGAATATAAATATCAGTTTATTTATACATTCATTTTCTATTAATTTAATTACACAGTGGAGGGAAGGCTATTACAGATCAAAATGAAGCATTTTCATTGTTTTTTTTTATATATATTTAGCACTGATGATAAGATATCCCAAAACGCCACCGGGGAATTTCAAGAGAACTTTGTTCACAATATAGTAAGAGGTAAGT
>NC_089759.1:33239156-33264156 GCF_040412425.1 Macrobrachium rosenbergii
TATATATATATATATATATATATATATATACACACACATATGTGTGTGTGTGTGTGTGTGTGTTTATATAGTTCCCCAATGGACGGGTAATATAGTTCTCGGCTAACACTGTGCTGGGCCCGCGTTCGATTCTTCGGCCGGCCAGTGAAGAATTAGGGGAATTTATTGCTGGCGATAGAAATTCATTTCTCGGTATAATGTGGTTCGGATAATAAGCTGTAGGTCCCGTTGCTAGGTAACCAACTGGTTCTCAGCCACGTAAAATAAGTCTAATCCTTCGGACCAGCCCTAGGAAAGCTGTTAATCAGCTCAGTGGTCTGGTTAAACGAAGGTAAACTTAACTTTTTCTGATGTAACTAACTCCACTCTGATTTTCACTTTATATATATATATATATATATATATATATATATATATATATATATATATATATATATATATATATATATGGTTAGCAAACAAATATATGTGGCAGTCAAAGAAATAGTTCTAGTAAAAACATAAAAGCATGACATCTCATTGCCGTGACCATAGAAACTTTTGCCCTAAAAATTTCACTTAGGGATGGAATCATTTACGTAGTCTTAGAGATTAAGAGTAATTGAGACAAATTTAAGCTGACGGTGCAAACCATTCACATTTATATGAACATCAATTTGTTGCATATTGGGAAAACTGCATATTTTTTAGCGTAAAGAAATTATCAAAATAATAATGTAACTTCACGTAACCAGTGAGTCTAGAATCAGAATATAAATTAAGACGCTAAGTACTTTTCACAGATTAATATGATTAAATTCAGTCTGATGAAGTTAACAAAAATATAATCTATGCTCTAACGAAGTTTTTAACGCAAAAAGAACTCAGAGAAAGAATTTTTTGAACAAATGAATATGAATATGCGTTACTTAATCCGTAAAAAGTAATTTTGGTACTGGCATCATGTGAGTAACAAATTCGTATGCCCTCGTTTGCGACAATTTTTCTCATGCACACTGGATCACCGTGGGTGTACTATTGTGTTCCGCTATAACCCGAATTGGCAACTCTTCTGTAAGTTTCAGGTTTGGTAAGTGCTGGTGTGTCTGAAACAATGTTTATTTCATTCTAATTTTTCAATAATATTGAATAATATGATGATTTCAGTAGCTCATAAGGTATCTAATTACAATTGGTGAGAGGTATTTCGACATAGTTTTATAAATCACTTCGTAACTTTCACAGTATTTTGGTACAGTTGGTCATTGAATGTTTCTAGAGTTACCACTTCAGCCGTTTTCGACCGAAATGCGAATATTATTTTTTCACTTGTGACTTGGCGTTTAATTTTATGATCTAGAAGCTAGGTTCGCATATGACAGACTCGGCAATTGAAACATATTATGTATTAAGAAGATTTTGCAAAGAATATTCAAAGATAGCTTCAATGAAGCAATCGAAATTTACATGATTCAAAGCATTGCATATGCCCAATTCGTGAACTGTAGCACCTACAATTTGAGTCAGACATTATAGTTTACTTATTAATTATAAAAATTATATTAAAGCCCACAAATATCAGCCATTCACACAGCTTCTTCCCAACCTTCCATCGTGAGTGGACATGATGCCGCTAAAGCTTGTGGTTTAGCTGAATGGTGAAAGTAAGATTTGGCAACACTGCGTTCATTGTGTACATTTGTATTTACCTTTAGCAATGTAGATAACTGAGTCTTTTGTCATGCGTTTTATAATGTTTCGTGTGAGAACTTTTGGTGCTTCGTCAGTACAGTTGACTAATGTACGAAAGTGCTTTGGGATTAGCTCGCTTAAAGAATATAGAATAAATCCGTCGAAGTCCACCAGGCTGCCTCAGTCAAGGTGAGAAAATCCTAGGCCTAACCTGTTGTTGTACTGTATTTCCAGTCTTATATTTCAGCGACGGTAATACTACCATATTTTAATTCATAGCTAAATGAATAACCGTATATATGTTTCAGACGGGTTATATTGGTTGGTGTAGGCAAAACAATCCGTTTGTGCTTGCAAATGCACCAGTCAGAAAGGTAGGAGATACTTAGTAATAAAAGATAAAAAAAAGGTGACGACACTTTCAGTCAAAACTCCCCCTATCCCCACCCCCCTCTCCTTCCATCCAACCAGACCTATATAACCATGAAAGTCAAAGAATTAAATAAAGGGACAAATCCTAGCCTAAACCCCTGTAACCTAACCTAACTTAGGGCGTTGGGCCCTTAACTGACTGGGCGACTCCATCCCCTCTGGACACCCCCTTCCCTTTTATAATCTGACCCATAGCACCATGAATCATAAAAGTAGAATAAAGAAATTTCTCACAACCTAACCTTGTACCAACCATATTTCCATACTTTGAAAGTGGGAGATACGCAGTTAGAAGGCACACATTTCTTCGTGTCACTATCAGGAAAGATTTGCTTTCTAGAGGAGAGGCATTTATCTATGAAGAAGGTTACTTTATTTCCAGATTGATAGAATCTTATTACACCTTTTGATATTGAAGTTGGACTGTGTTCAACTGAAGTTGCTGTTGTGGAATTGGGAGAAGTCAGGAAACATCCTAATAGTTTAGCATAAGAGTTTATGTAGTTTTAATTGGCTAAAAACGGTATTTATGTGATACGAATAAAGCTGTCATAACTGTTTTACAATAGCTCGTGTTATAAGTACCTAATATCTCCCAGTTTTGACCAGTGTCAAAGAAATAAACAATAACAGGCTTCATATTATTATGAATGTTTAACTTACTATTCATTTTCCCTTTGTATTTCTTATGGAAAATCATCTGAAAGACCACAAATGCAATCATTTATGAAACTGGTCTCTGTGTTGGTAAGGAATTCAAGTATAGTATCACAATATTACCACCTAGATTAGTTATTTGTACCTATAAACTCGTTAGAGTCACAAAAATTGTAATATTAGGACACCATTTCTGAACATAAGCTGGACTCTCTCGAGTGAAGTGTTTACTTATTGGTAGGGTTATACTACTTAATAATGATCAGAAGTCTGGGTAGGCTAAAATATCATGGAATGCATCTCTGTTAGGCTTACCATGTTACAGCAAGAAGTTGTATGGCAAACGCAATAAAGCTTTTGGGTATAAGTCCAGTTTACCTAGAGCCTTATACAGCTTATTATTATTTCTTTTTATGGATTCGTTCCATGCAACTTTTTTTATATAGACTTCTATTTGAAATGAATAATTAGGCAAAAATTAAAATTTCTGCTTGTTGATATCGGCTGCCATCAGCTAGATGCGTTAAGATCAGATTAGGGTATATCCAGGTTCAGGTAGGACGCACCCTGCTACATTATGTAATAATAATAATAATAATAATAATAATAATAATAATAATAATAATAATAATAATAATATCATCCTTTATTGCAGCTCAGGGCCATATACGTGGAATATACAAATACAATAGACACAATCTGGATACATAAGATAACATGATATAAAAATAATAATCTGCAGTGTCCACACAGTTGCTGAAGAAGTAGAAAAAATAGAATTCATAATAATGATAATGACAGCAATTATATGGAGAATAATAGTAAAAAAATATTAAAAATAAAAATTAAAAATACAGATTGCAGATGATTAATTTCCAGCTAGAGACCTTAGGTGGTTACATAAGTCAGGTCCAGAAGGCTAAATATGAGAATTGAAAGTTGGAAAACTCAACAATGATATTATTCACAGTAATAATAAAAAAGTTAAAAAATACCAATATTAACAAGAAACGCAGAAATATAATAATAATAATCATCATCATAAAAGTAATAATAATAATAATAATGACAGATTCTGGAGATGACACTTCATAATTGCAAAAATAGAGAATAAGTCGTTTAAGGAACAAACGCCTCAATATCCCATCTTCCCCACAATTTAGATCTTGCCGCACTGCTTAGGATGCTTTGTGTGAGCGAATTGCTGCTGTTTCTCAGTCGGGTGATCAGACTGGACATTGTTCCCCTAACAATGATTTTCAAATTATCCAGGCGGTTTTCTATGGGGTGTCAGTAAGTTCCCCTAGAGGGGAGGGGGTGTTTGGTCCCCGATTAGTCTGTATCTTGAGACTTTTATATTAGGACCAAAATTCTTGCCTTTAAGAACATCGAGGTTTTGAAATAGGCAGGTAATCCTGTAGGCCGCTTTATGTTGAATTTTGTGTGGGAGTTCGTGGGGGATAAGAGGGTCGGAGCCCGTGAGAAACTTGACTCGCTCTACTGTGTGTCTAACTTCACCAATGAGCGTAAATTGTGAATCACAACGTGAGATCTCTTCTCAGGTTTCGGGCGAGGTGATTCACAAATGTTAGGCTTCGGTCCAGCGGGCAGTCGAGATGCTCTTTTCTTATTTCTACTTGTTTGTGTCTGCCAGCCCGCAATCCCCTCATTATCATTCACATCCTCATCCACGACAGGGTTTTGCTGGTAGAGAGAGGGTCGGAAGACTCACGAGGGCTGGTGATCGTCACTGAAATTCTATCTTCCACCGGAGGCACTGGGGAGGGAGAGGAGGTTGGGGGGCCATCGATCCCCTCCGATAGGTCTAGAGGTGATTTGGACGCTTCATCCGAGGGAGAGAGGGCAGTTCCCTCACGGGAGGGTAAGGCCATCCCGACTTCGCGTCGCACCCTCACTTCTGTCATGTTGTTGGGAGGCGAGGAAATAATAGAGCCTCACTCAAAGGTGTCTGGTGGCTAGCTGTGCGACTGTCTAATGATTCCTGCACGCCTTTGACCGCATCCCAGACCCGTCAAAGATTGTTTTTGGCTTCCACAGTTTTAAGACTGTCGAATGATTCCTGTAATCCTTTGATCGCGTCCCATATCCATGAAAATTTGTCATGTGTTTCCTCAGTTGTTTCTGAGCTTTTGTCAATTTTTTCCGAGAGGTACTTTGCTGTTAGAAAGGCATTTTCCACCGTATGGTACACTGCAGGTAGGCTTAGATCAGCAGGCCCCTTTGGAGGCAGATTGTAAGGGTCATTGGCGTAAATTTCCACCGAGCAGGTCCTTAGCCACTTAGTGATATACAATATTTTCTTGAGAGAGGATAAGCTTTTCGTGGGTCGCTCCTGGAGAATGGTTTCTGGTATCAGGCCTCTGCATTTTGTATAGGCAGCATTAATTTCCTCATTGGAGAAGGCTGCACTAACAGATTGTATAGTGGACTCGACGTCGGAACTGTGCGATTGGTATTGTATAAAGACAATTGTTTGCGAGTACGGATTTTGTGTGTGGGGCACAGGTATCGTTAGTTCCCAGGGGCACTGGCACGACAGTTGGAGGTTGGTCAGATGACATTTTTATGGTAAAGGGAGGGCCAAGCACTAACACATACACAGCACTCTATTACCCATTTCCCAGGTCCAGTAGGCTTCGAGAAGTTGAAACTTGAAAATTTCAAAGGCTCTGATTGGGGCAGGATGCAGATTAATATGTCTGCAATTACACAACACTACCGGCTTACGCGCCGGGTATTACATAGAGACACTATTAACACATTGCCTTCTATGAGTGGTATAGTCACCAAGAGCGAAAAACCCTTTCCTTGCAATAGAAGCTATCATCAGAATTGTCTGCTATGCAATTAAAAGACTCAGGAACAAACATTTCATTTTTCATTGATTACAGCTAAATTGTAGAATTTTATTTGCTTATTATCACACATCACCCCATAATCTTAGCCTATCCATTAGATTTTGATGCGATTATTTAGATGCTGCTGAATAGTCACCAGTCTGAGAAAAGGTACATTTGTTGACAGTGCATTAGACTAATTCAGATTGTACTGAATGTGACACAATGTGTAAACACACACCAAATGTAATTGCTGCTTCATGGGCCGCCAATATGTTGGCAACAGTTCATTTGCAATGGAAGTGGTGTAGAAGAAATTTATCCAAAATTTCTAGAGAAAACAGAACTAATATAGTACAGAAAAATGAAGCAGTTACATGCTCCTTGTAAAATTTTATAGGGATTAGGATAGATATATACAAGAATGCTTCCAAATGGATACTTGGTAAATGTGTGTTATAATAATTTCTCGCCAGATATAAATTACATATTGAGACTGCTTCTCTCGTGTTTTATGCATTTTGACGTGATTGTTGCAGCAAAACACCCATTATACGTGTTTCCTAGCCTATATATCTAGCAATAATTGGTGGACCAATGTGGAAAACTGAAAATTTTGGATGAGGTCGAACAGTAAATGAGAATTTCACTTACACTAGTGGTCGAAAGCATAAATCACAAAACAACAGTAGAGAAATAAATAAAAAAGAAAAATTATAGCTATTAAGATGTGGGAATTGCTTTTCCTGGTTTACAACCTAACTAACCTTACCTAACCCAACCTTACATAAGGTTTTGCATCCTGCTTGTACTTTTATGCTCCTCCTCGACACTGTTTTGCTTATGCCGAGAGAATTAACCGCGAGTCTCACCCAAAAGAGTTAAATTAAAACCCAGCAAAAGATTTCATGATATTAGCTGGAGCAGGGTTACAGGCGTTTTATATTTCAGCTTGTATTTCAGTCATGGTATGATAATATGCATGCCCTCTTAATAAATGCAAATATTTTGAGAAACTGAACGAAATGAACCGTGTATTCCTATATCAAAAGGAATTATCGAAAGTATTTGAGTGTTCTAAAAGTTGTATGTTCCTATATGCCACCGTCTTCAAATGTTATAGTAAGTTTGTTGTCGCCATCTTCAAACGATGCAGTTATGTAATTTTTGTTTTTCTTCGGACCTAAATAATGCGCGATTGCTTCATGTGCTTGTGTGTATTTAAAAATGTGTGAAACTCTCTCTCTCTCTCTCTCTCTCTCTCTCTCTCTCTCTCTCTCTCTCTCTCTCTCTCTCTCTCTCTCTCTCTCGTTTATATGAAAATTAAATCTAAAACTTAAACAGTGTGTATGTCATTGTTTTATGTACTTTTATGTATTTAAAAATGTGTGAAACGTTTCTCTCTCTCTCTCTCTCTCTCTCTCTCTCTCTCTCTCTCTCTCTCTCTCTCTCTCTCTCTCTCTCTCGTTTTTATGAGAAAAGGAAGTATTAAACCTGAACGTTGTTTGTATGATTGCTTTATGTGCGTGTGTGTATTTCAAATTGTGTGAAATTCAATTCAGCATTGTCTAATGTTCTCTATTGTGTTTTTTACAGGTAAGTGCCAAAATGAATAGTATTCATTATGATACACCATCATCACAGTCTACATCCTCATAGGTAGGTGGTATCATGTTGTGGTATATGATGAACTGTGGTATAGGTCACATGCCAGCAATGTGTTCACAACCGAATTCTATCTGGTTTCGCTTTAATTTCCCATTATGCTTTTGTTGTTGTACCGCGCTCACGTTTTGAGGGCGGGAAATATATTTAAATATATATAAGCATTTTTGTAAATGACTTAGATTGCACACTTAAACCGTCATTCGTTCAGCTGTGAAAAGCTTTGCGTTTTATTATGCTCCTACGCAACGTACGAAAATTTGGGGTGTGTTTTTGTTGTTAGGTGAAATGTGTGCATTTTAATATCTTTGGAAGTTGGGAATGAGTTATTGCAAGTGAGCAAGGGGTATGTAGGTGATTATTTTCTAAGAAGTATACACCCACCGCAATTTTATTAGCCACTGCGGCCTCTTAACTTCTCGATCTCTTCAGTCACTGCACAGCCTAAGATTCAAATGCAGAAACAAATGAGGGAATTCTAACGCACGTAGCACCTGATTTGTCAGAATGAGGGTAATGTTATGAACGTGGTCAGGTGGTTAACGTTAACCTCATTCTTCACTTGTACTTTCGTTTGGATGTTAGGCTGTGCAGTGACAAGCATATCCAAAAGTTTGAAGAAACTGAGAGGCTAAGAGGGCATTGTCGCTATTACACATACTATACATGTTTGCTTGATAAAAGTACTGGTAGGCTTTTATATATATATATATATATATATATATATATATATATATATATATATATATATATATATATATATACACATATACATATTTATATATATATATATATACACATATACATATTTATATATATATATATATATATATATATATATATATATATATATATATATATATATATATATATATACACATATACATATACCGTACATATTATTTACGTTCTGTGGAAGCGAATATTAAATTCTGAAACATATCTAGCCTTGCTAATGGGGCCGCAAAATCATAAACCAAAAAAGGGGAAGGGGGGGGAGGGGTTTCAAGCTCACCAGAGTGACAGCTCGAATAATTAGTAATTCGTTTATTTACAGTTTAGGGTAAAATTAATTAGCAAAGTAATACATGTGAGCACTCTCATTACGTAATTATAAATAGTTTAGGGAAGGCTCTGATAGTGGGGCTCTGTCCCCAGATAACTTAATTGCTGCAACAGGGGCAACAGATAACGTCGGTGTTGAATTCATGCAACTTGTGTCAGGAAAGAACTTGCACTAATCACATAACACTGGACATTGACTCCTGCAAGGCAGAGAGATGTCTGATTAGTATACTTTACCTCAGTAGGCCTACTTTATGGACATAGAAACATGAGCAAGGTTCGAGGAGGTAATTAATTCACTTCTGTATTTTACTGTCCTGGGGATAATTACTTCATTAATTCACTGAATTCAAGAGGGCACTTTACAAAGAGTTAACTGCACTCATAGATTAACAAAGGAAGGAATAATGAAAAGTATATTTTAGTTTAATCAGACCACTGAGCTGATTAACAGCTCTCCTAGGGCTGGCCCGAAGGATTAGATTTATTTTACGTGGTTAAGAACCAATTGGTTACCTAGCAACGGGACCTAAAATTCACTTATGAATGACGTTATTTAGTTTTCTGTAAAAGAAAACTATTGTGCCGGCTTTGTCTGTCGATCCGGCCTCAAATCTTAAGAACTACTGAGGCTAGAGGGCTGCAAATTGGTATGTTGATCATCCACCCTCCAATCGTCAAACTTACCAAATTGCAGCCCTCTAGCCTCTGTAGTTTTTATTTTATTGAAGGTTAGAGTTAACCATAATCGTGCATCTGGCAACGTTTATAGGACTGGCCACCACAGGCCGTGGTTAAAGCTTTATGGGCCTCGGCTCATACAGCATTATACTGAGACCACCGAAAGATAGATCTATTTTCGGTGGCCTTGATTATACGCTGTACAGAAAACTCGATTGCGCTGAAGAAACTTGGGCGCATTTTTTACTTGTTTTTTTTTTTATACTTTCTAACAGCGGGAAATTTATTTTTTCAAGTCGTAATATTTTAAGATAATACCAATTCGGACTGTATCACTTGCCATCTTTCCTTCTATTGCTCTCTCTCTCTTATGACCTCTTGCAGCCAGTCTGCTCCAATAACCTGAAAGGAAAACGTTCGTTTCTCTTTAATCCTGAATCATCCAACCTCTCCTTCATTAATCTGTGGTGACTGCAAGAGCCAGTTAGGTGTGAAGCGAAAATTTGCTGCATTCCATCAGTCAGGTTTTACTCAGGCGAGAATTCGGCCAGGGGATTGTTCCATATTTTTTAAAAATCATACTTTCATACTGAGTTGTATATAGAATTGGCGTTGTTCTTGTTGGTAATTTCTGGTGAATTGATTGAAATATATATATATATATATATATATATATATATATATATATATATATATATATATATATATATATATATATATACTCATGTAAACACACGTACATATATATATATATATATATATATATATATATATATACACATACACATACACATACACATACATATTTACAAAGAAGGGAGGGCCAAGGTGTGCAAAAATAGCAGTTCCATTTATCACTCCCGTGATGCAATCGTGAGCTAAAAGAGTGATGAACTATGTGTCCATAGATACGTTGAGTGGATCGAGATTCCCGGAAATTGGATGCTGAGTGAGTGGAAAGCAAGGATCAAGGGATTTACCCCCAAAAAACACTGCCATAGCTTGATCTTTTGTCATTTGTCATTGGTTATTTATCAAGAAAGTATTTTTCTCTGTCAAAAAAGCTCTCTCTCTCTCTCTCTCTCTCTCTCTCTCTCTCTCTCTCTCTCTCTCTCTCTCTCTCTCTGTGTGTGTGTGTGTGTGTGTGAATTTTACAACTGAGGGTAGTTGGCACATAGGAGGCTTCCAGTCATTAAAAATACACTAGAGGTAACGGAAGGTTTTATTAAAAAAAAAAAAGGTTGACATAAAATAATGAGTGTGTTTTGTCCGATAATACTGAATAAATAAAAACGTCGATTAAAGGAGATGAAACGAAACGCCCGGAAAGGAAATTTTATAAGCGTTTTTACCCCAGAAATGAAGTATACTTAAATGAGCACCATGTTGAATAATTATTGGGTTACCGAGAGAGGGAGTGATGACATATTCAAGTAGTAAATAATTGACAGCAATAAATGTATGATAGACATCACTAACGCAAAGAGGATAACGCACAAAACACACACACATTATATATATGTATATATATATATATATATATATATATATATATATATATATATATATATATATATATATATATATAATGCATATATGTTATAAGTACATTAGCTGAAATACATTAGTTGGAAATGACTGAATTTCATAGAGAAAAATAACATAACAAGCAAAACAGATGAAATGTTTAATAAATGTGGTAAGAATCTTCTTCATCTTCTTTCTCTGCATCTTTTCCCACTTCGATGTGGGGTCGATGTTTCTGACAACTTTCTTCCAACTGGCTCGGTCAGACACATCGTCCCCTGACAATTGTTTATCTCTCAGGTCTTCTTTAACTACATCCATCCACCTTCGCTTCGGTCTTCCTCTCGCTCTCCCACCAGGAGGCACCTCCATCTGCATCACTCTCCTCCCTACGTATGTCTCACCCCTTCTCATCACATGGCCATACCACTGCAGTCTTCTTTCCTGGGCCTTCTCTGATAGTTCTACAACTTTAGTAGGTCCTCTTATTCTTTCATTTTTGATCCTGTCCATTTTTGTTACTCCACACATCCACCTGAGCATTTTCAGCTCATCCAGTCTCTTCTCTTGCACTCTATTTACCGGCCTTGTTTCTCCTCCGTACATCAAGGCTGGTCTCACTACTGTCTTATACACTCGTCCTTTAACCTTTACGTTGGTTCTGCGGTCGCACAAGACTCCTGACATCTTCCTCTAATCTCTCCTTCCAGCCTGCACTGTGTGTGTTATTTCTACATCCAAATTTCCATCATCAGCTACTGTTGAACCAGGATACCTGAATATTTCTACTCGGTTCAACCTTGTCCCTTCCATGCTAATCTCGGAGTCTTGATCTTCATTGAACCTTAAATATCCAGTCTTCTTTCTGCTGATCTTTAGCCCTCTGTCTTCCAGTACCTTCCTCCATTGCTGTAGTTCTGACTCCACTACCCCTCTGTTGGTGCTGCATAACACGATGTTATCAGCAAACAGCATGCACCAGGGGGATTGATCTCTTATTCCTTGTGGTAAGAAGAGGCTGAATTTTATCATATATATATATATATATATATATATATATATATATATATATATATATATATATATATATATATATATATATGTATGTATGTATGTATATATATACTCGACCACGAATTCTGGCAGTTAAGGAAGACCATTTGTCCATTGTGTTTTTGATGAACAGGTCTCCTTTGAATTTCCTTAGGACTATACTTCAAATTAATATTATTGTGTGTTTATTACTCGGGAACCCATTCAACTGTTATGGCATTCATGAGTAGTTACCAAGATAATTCAATAGCCCCTTGCTGGTTAAGTATTCCTTTTATTAGGGTCATCACCATTAACGCCCCTTACACAGGGAGCCGTAGAATTAATTAGTTGGTAATTAAAGAACGTAGGAGGAAAGTGTAATCAACGGTGAACAATAGGCATTCATATGAGGAGCGCTGGATATAGGCAGCATTTTAATTTTTCTTTTTTTTTTTTTGCTTTTTATGTTATTATTACACATCTAAAGCATTTTGCGTATGTACTAGAACACTTATTGAGAAAAAAAAGTAATGAAGGAATAAGTACAATGTAATATATATATATATATATATATATATATATATATATATATATATATATATATATATATATGTATATATATATATGTATATATGTGTGTGTGTGTGTTTGTGTTTGTGTGTATGTATATATATATGTATTATATTATATATATATATATATATATATATATATGTATGTATGTATGTGTGTATATATATATATATATATATATATATATATATATATATATATATATATATATATATATATATATATATATACACGAAGGCAGGAGCAGACACTATGGAAAGGCATTCTGTTTTCTATTCATTTATTAAAATTTACCTCTGGTGCAATCTACAAATACACCTGTCCCAGATGTAATCTCGGCACATACATCGGATGTACCAGGAGGCTGCTAAAGATCCGAGTCTCCTCTCACCAGGGGATTAGCTATAGAACAGGTACTCGACTATCTAATCCTGATCAGTCGAATGTGAGAAACCATAGCAAGACTTGCGAAACGCATATAGACACCAAGGACTTTAGTATTGTGGGGAGAACACGAAGTATGGAGAAACTGGCCACCCTTGAATGTGTAATGATCAAACTGATAGTCCCTACCCTCAATCACCAATCAGCATCAACCCAACTGTTCATTGCATAGTTTGCTCTTGTTTTTAGCCTCTGTGTCTGCTCTCTCTCTCTCTCTCTCTCTCTCTCTCTCTCTCTCTCTCTCTCTCTCTCTCTCTCTCTCTCTCTCTCCTGTTCTGCATTTCTTGTTAGTCTCCTTTACTCTACCATTGTGGGTAGGTGTTTTGCGCTTCTTGCCTCTGCTTTTGTTTTTTTCCCCTTGTTCTGTTTTTTAACCCCTAATATGGCGTAAATAAGTATATAATGTGTATATATCTTAACTTTTATACGCAGACACTGTTTATTTTAATCGTTGTTTCAGCCTGGAAGATGTATCAAGCGATACGAAACGTCGGCGTCTTGATAAATGGATAGAACACAGAATGCTTTTCCATAACTCCATTATGTCTACTGTCTGAGTGTCTGCTCCGCCTTATATATATATATATATATATATATATATATATATATATATATATATATATATATATATATATATATATATATATATATATATATATATATATATGTATATATATATATATATGTGTATATGTATGTATGTATGTATTGTACACTCCACAGTAGCAAGGAAACAGAAGAAAAACGCAAGAGAACACACGGGACACGAACACCTGGATGAAGATGCAGTCAGAGAAAGACTAAGGTCACTAGGGGGGGGGGGTCACACAGGAGGTGGAGGGCAATTATAGGATTAAAATACCCAGCACACAGATATACATAAAGCTGGACTACATGTCTGTTCATTGCTATGTATATATATGTATGTATGCATATATGTATTTATGTAGTGAATGTATGTGTATATATGTCTGTATATACATGTGTATATGTATATACATACACACACATATGTATATATACACATTTATATACATATATACAGTCATGAAGCTACAAATATTTAATATCCAATTCATGCCGCTTTGGGAATATCCCCGTTGGGGAATTATCATCGAAGGGGAATTGTAAGTTATAAATGGATCGGTACCGCAGGGTCTCGATCCCTTGGCACAGTACCTTCCAACGACTCCAGTTGACGGTCTACCCACAGAGCCATCAAGAGAGGTATAAGTTAACACCGAATCTGCTGTACTTGTTTACCCATTGAGAGTTGTATGTTCCAAACGTACCAGTGAGCTATCATGGTGGAGGTGGGTTAATGCCGAAGCTAAATACAATTTCCCCGCTCTCGACTGGTAAACAAGTGCGGCAGATTCTTGCGTTAACTTATACCTCTCTTGATGGTTCAGTGGGTAGACTGTCTAATGGAGCCGTTGGAAGGTAATGTGTTGAAGGATCGAGACTCAGCAGCACCGATCCATTTATCACTTTAAAAAATTCCCCTTTGGTGATAATTCCCCACCGGGGATATTCCCGAAGTATCGTGAATTGGATATTAAGCTATACATTATATATATATATATATATATATATATATATATATATATATATATATATATATATATTGACAGTAAATACTTTGGGTAGACTATGACTGACAATTAACTCGATTATCATGTGATGAATGAGGTGAAGACGCCGTTTAATTTACTAATAATTATTGTGCCTGAACGGATTCTTGAAACCTATCACACCAAGAAAACAAATTAATTTCCACGCAGTTATAATCCTGGTAAAGTTTTTATATTCTTTATATATACGCTACTAATATATCTCCTTTCTACATTTATCTGTATCCCGTATATAATATGAATTTTACTCGATTCTTCCGGTATGTGAGTGTATATTTACGTTTGAGAGAGAGAGAGAGACTATGGTCGATTCGCCTGTATATGGTATTAGAATTATAAGATTTTTTACCATATGCCTTTGCCCTAGTAAAATTTCAAAGAATAATATTCAAAGCTGAAATTTCGAATGCTAGGTTTGCTTGTCGTTTCGAAATGAAATATGGGAATTCCTGCTAAAATGGAAATCTTTCAATGCAATTGCAAAATTCAAATACGAGCAGGAATGTTTGTTCCTGATGAAATACTTTGTGGAGCCAAATATAAAAATCATGGTGGAATTTTTGTGCAATGGAATTCATCCCACGTATTCCAAAATTTTTTGAGATAGTGAAGCATTTCATACTGACATTCGCATGAAAAAATGGGTCAGAAGAGTTATAGAGTTAAGAATTTTGTAACACCTGTGTGGGCCAGAACGTTACAATGAAGAAAGTTTTAGAAATTCCGGAGAGCTGCAAAGGTTTGTAAGTTTAATCTAAAAACAAGTAAAAAATGCGCCGAATGTTCTTCGGCGCAATCGAGTTTTCTGAACAGCTGCTACAGCGCATAATCAAGGCTACCGAAAATAGATCTATCTTTCGGTGGTCTCGGTATAATGCTGTATGAGCCACGGCCCATTAAACTTTAATCACCGCCCGGGGGTGGCCTGTCCTATATCGTTGCCAGACTCACCATAATGGCAAACCTTAACCTTAAATAAAATAAAAACTACTGAGGCTAGCGGGTTGTAATTTGGTACGTTTGATGATTGGAGGGTGGGTGATCAACATACCAATTTGCAGCCCTCTAGCCTCGGTCGTTTTTAAGGTCTGAGGGCGGACAGAAAAAAGTGCGGACGGACAGACAAAGTCAGCACAATAGTTTTCTTTTACAATAAACATGAATTGCTGCCATTCCATGGAAAAAGGATGGACATTCAACGTAAGATTTAAGAAATAATAAATATTAAAATGCTATTAGTATAAAAAAATAAAGTTTTAATGTAAAATTCTTGGTATGATACCCGTGAAAAAAGGAATCAGGAAGGAAAGTTCTTAAAAACTGAGTTTGTTTTTCGTTTAACTTTTTCTTTTCTGAATTTCTTCAGGTTAATTGGTATTATAAAAACTGATTCTTTTAACTCTAACTGTACGATACGTCTTGGTTTTTTTGTGGCCTCTTCAAAGGGAATTGCTGTGATGTCCTTAGCCTCGTCGCTTAAGATATTTCATTAAGGTGTGAAATAAAGCAGGACATGTATGAAAATCCTATTTGGGGGTGGGGTCGGGTAGGTGTTGGGAGAGGGTCTTCATTGGCGAAAGTATGTAGTATCTCCGGTGACCTTCCAGTAATATATTTATACTAAACTACTTTCCTTTCATAATCGCGATATCGATTTTAAAATTGCACCTTTTACTTTTTAAAATTAAATGTAGTTATGAATACACTAACGACCACAAAAAAATCGTTACTGTAAAAGAAATTGTCACGGAATACTGGGTAAGGTTTCTTATTCTGTGACGAATGCTTCTTTCTTCAAGGAGAGCAGCTTACGTCGTCGATAGGGAAACATAAATAATAGAACTTCCTGTGAACCATTCTCCTGTTATCTAAGGCATAAAATACAACGAAATTGCGGCAATGGGTCCAGAACTTTTCTAACATCGAACAAAGACCTTCATCTCCGCTCACAAGAAAAGAGAAGGGTTATTTTATTCAGCACAGGCCGAGCGTTGACCTTTTTCATAAAACCTCAGTATCATTCGCGAAGCAAAGGTTAATGGAAATGTTACAAAACGCAGAGGCGAACGTTCCACGTTCTGTTTCTTTTAGTGTGTATTTTAAAGGTCAGTAGCTTACATTTATCTTTTCCTTTGACTTTGGAAACTTTTCCTAAGACACTGAGCCCACATAATTATTTATCACACTCAAGTCACTCCAGTTTTAGACTTCCCCGGAATTGCAAAGATCGAGGCCATTTCCAATATCCTTTCCCTTTCCGTTGTATGCGTGACTAGAGTACCCTAAACCACTTTTCTGTTCTTAATTTTTTATTCCTCCACTTCATATCTAATAAATTAGCTATTAATCTCAATATGGCACCTTTTTTTCATTCATTAACTCCTCACAACCACACTTGAATGTATATATAAAACTTGTGGATAAAAAATAAATTCTTTCCCAGAGAGAGAGAGAGAGAGAGAGTTGACAATGAAAGCAAAAATTTCGTAATTATACAGCACATTTACTTTTCGATACTCTTTCCATTTATCCTTGCAAAATAGCCAGAAAGGAAAAGGAATACAGTTCGAAGACGCAAAAAAGCCAGACTGGATATTGGTGATTGACATTCCTTCCCCTTGCAAATATCGGGAAAAAAGGGATCACTTTCCAAAACCGTGAAAGTTAATCATTCAGTTTCGTGTGACTAAAATTCAGCGCCAGTGGAAAGATGCGAATAAAAGATATTTTCTCTTTTGAGAAAGGTGAAGAATATATGATAATTTTTTCCATACCTCTGGGAGGTTTGCCACTTTGTTATTAAAAATGACAGGTGTTTTCTTAAACTTGAACACAGTGTGATGAGTGATTAGATTTCCTTTCGTAAGTGTTGCATGCAATAGACGTCAGCGTTCCAGCAGTGTATGTGCATTTTGATATCGAGAAGTGACACAAGCGATGCATACTTTAGCAAAAATTGTATTTTTCAAGGTCATAAATATTTCGGGAAAGCAAACAGATTTTTTAGTTTTCTTAAAAAAAAAAAAAAAAACTATTGAGATGGCTTATTGTCTTTCCGTCCGCCCTCAGACCTTAAAAATGACTGAGGCTAGAGGGCTGCAAATTGGTATGTTGATCATCCACCCTCCAATCATCAAACATATTAAATTGCAGCCTTATAGCCTCAGTAGTTTTTATTTTATTTAAGGTTAAAGTTAGCCATTATCGTGCGTCTGGAACCGCTGTAGGTGCCAACAACGCCGGCCACCACCGGGGCGTGGGTGAGTTTCATGGGCCGTGGCTGAGAGTTTCATATAGCATTATACGCTGTACAGAAAACTCTATTGCGCCTGAGAAACTTCTGCGCATTTTCTTCCTATGGAAATTCAGTAAGAAATACTACCGAAGACTTTCCAGTTATCATTCATAATATTCCGTTGGGTACAGTTGTAGCAGGGACGAATCTAAGTCAATAGATATACGGAGGTTTACAAGGTGTTGCCAAAGTTATTTTTAGTTCTTTGTTGTCTTCTCATGCTTAGGAGATTACGTGGAAATAAATTTCATCAAATGTCAGTTATGTTTTAACAAGTCAGCTGAAATAAAAAATGTCAATGTGTAACAGTAAGATCAGTACATAATGAATATGTTATGTTTTTTACCAGCTCATAATTTTTTATCGTTACATTGTAACGCGACTTCATTTTTCACTCTTGCAATAGTTTTCTTATAGTTTAAAATTATTTTTCTTAATTAATATAATGATGCACCTGTTGGCGTCTCTTTCTGCATCGTGGGTCTGGGTTTTCTTTTATTTTCTTAAATATTTAGTAAATTTCGATTGGATTCTTATTCGATTCGTAATCATAGAATCTGCCTCTGTGAGAGTTATTTTCGCTTATAAAAAGATTTTTCTTTTTAAGAAGCTTCAGAAAACACGTGGTGCGCGGTCTCCACCTCCTATGGGATCCGGGAAAAAAGTTTCAATCACCAAGGAATCCCAAAGTGAATGCAAGCGCCTCAGAATCCCATTACCGGGAACGAACAAAACGTAGTAGCGATTGATAGGACCTCAAGGGAGAGAAACGAGTTATCACAAGAACTAATCAGCAGGAAGCTTCGTAAATGCACGATACTGATCCGAAAATCAGGGTCGTCTTGAGTCGTCTGGTCGAGGTACTGATATGTGCTTATTCCGTTCAATACCTGGAAAAGTTTAATAGCGCTGAAACCCCGTAGGTGGGTAGCGCCGTCAATGCACCTCACGCGGTGCACTGTAGGCATTACTTGATGTTCTTTGCAGCGTGCCTTCGGCCTCTAGCTGCAACACCTTTCGTTCTTTTAATTGTACCTCCTTTCATATTCTCTTTCTTCCATCTTACTTTCCTCCCTCTCCTAACAATTGATTCATAGTGCAACTGCGAGGTTTTCCTCCTGTTACGCCTTTCAGACCTTTTGCTGTCAATATCCGTTTCAGCGCTGAATGACCTCATAGGTCCCAGTGCTTGGCCTTTGGCCTAAATTCTGTATTCAATTCAATTCAGTTCAGTAGCGCTGAAAGAACTCTGTATTCGTTGCTCTTCGTTATCTAGTGCCTGTTTCACTTCTTTGGCTGAGTAGTGATAACACTATGAGAAAAAAAAGAAAATAGTACTGATAGTCTGATGTGGAAGACTATAATTGCCAAAAGCCGCAAAGGGATTTGATGTGCAAAAGGTGATGGGCATGTTCAAGGCGATGGGCATGTTCATACTGAGAGGCGAATTGTCAAATGAGAAATTTAACCTTGGCACTGAGCTTTGAGTTATACTGGGTAGCGACTTCGTGTTTGGTATGCCTAATCCTACAATGTTGGACACATATAGTAAACTAACATATTTAATTTTTTCTATATGCAAAACCTTAAGAAAGCTAGCAATTAGTTAATGCCTGTAAGGGAAAAATTCTAATTCACTAGAGATAGGAAGCATATCAAATTTTTTTTATACCTAGGTAGTTCATAAATGAAACAAAATGCCATTTTCATTGAAGTTCCCTGAAATACACCTTATGCTCATACAGAAGGCAATTTGATAAAATATAATTATGAATATTAAGTTCCCATTCAATTAATTCCTGCATTTTCTTTTTTGTAGTTAATTTGCGGAGACGTGGTATTGAGAATAATAATTTCTTGTAAAGTTACCCAAACACTGCGCTGTATAAGTAGGATCTTGGAAAGTCTTTCATACTGTTTCCACAAACCGAGGGAGAAGTTGCATGCAGCAGACAGGCGCTCGGCTCAGGGAAGATTTTATGGGAGGAGAGATAGCGATTAAGCAACTAGGAAATGGCTGGAATGGAAGGGAAAGGAAGATATGCTTAGCCTCCCAAAAAAAAAAAAATGCTTAGCGCCCTCAAAAAAAAAAAAAAAAATTATAGGAATTGTACTGAAGAACAAACTAGGATAGATATTCTTCGTATATTGGTGATTATTATTAGAAATTTGTTCCTCTATTCTTCAAGGAAGACATGCTTTAGCCTCCCAAAAAAAAAAAAAATGCTTAGCGCCCCAAAAAAAAAAAAAAAATTATAGGAATTGTACTGAAGAACAAACTAGGATAGATATTCTTCGTATATTGGTGATTATTATTAGAAATTTGTTCCTCTATTCTTCACCTCCATTGTTTGCATAGCTTTTGTTTGAACTCGTACCCGGAATCATTTCAACTATTTCGTACGGGGCGAGTAGAAATAGATATTACTTTTTTTCATTTCCGATTTTTTCTTTCTTTATATTGTGACCCCAGCACGTATATATTGCTCTATGCTTACAAAAACTTATCAGCATCAGCAGAGGACTCTTATATTTCCCTGAAAAGAGAAGTCTGTGCTTTAGTGCATGATCACAGCTTAATATGATAGATATGCATGGACTTCTTAAATTAGTTCTTGTATTAAAAATGACAGCAGTAAAAGTATCAGTTGGATCAACAGACCGAAGCGCAAATTGTTCATTTTTTATTCGCCCTCTAGTATTATTTATTTATTTATTTATTTATTTATTGTAGCGATCGTCTTTCAAAAACTCTTGAAAACGCAGATTTATATCCTTTTATGCAACATCGGTTGGCAATAGATGAAATTAATGTTGACTAGATGTTATAAGACCTCCAGTGTTACTGGACGAAAACAGAAACATAGACTTAAGGAAGATCGCTTGAATTTCTGCAGTTATACAGTTCGTATTTTATGAAATATCTATTAGAAGGGTAAAATTTAATGGAAAAGGATATCATCGCATTCGGTGAAAATGAACATGGTTGTCATGAGGCTATCTGTAAATTACCGAGGCATCTGTGTCTGCTTTTGATTGGCCGTAGTATTTAAACTAAGCCTCTGTTAGGTGGTGTTTAGCATTATTTAAACTAAGCCTCTGTTAGGTGGTGTTTAGCATTATTTAAACTAAGCCTCTGTTAGGTGGTGTTTAGCATGAGTTTCAGAAAATCAAGAATGGCCTAGAATATGTAGGCAGCGAATATCTATAGTCAGACAAAAGAGAGAGAGAGAGAGAGAGAGAGAGAGAGAGAGAGAGAGAGACTCTTGGCAGGATGTTGGGTTGATATCTAAGAATTAGATATATATGAGAGTCAAACTTTTTAGACACCACTGTGACCCCCTGTCACTCACGCTTTACTCCAAAGTTCTGTTGAGAAGTTTTAAGTTTCAGTTTCAAGAGTGAGGTGGAAAGGGCCGTGCCCATGCCAAGTCATGTGGCAATGGGTTCTGTGTGTTGGCAGTCATGCCCTATTGATTGCCTGATACTCAAGTAATTAGCAGTTCGAGGGCATTTTAACAATGGTTTAAGTCAGTGGCTTGAAAAACGTTCGTTAATTACAACTTTCACCAATTTGAAAAATATTAGTTTTATATCATGGCTTATAAAGAAAGGAAAGTATAGGCTGAATTCTAACATCTTATTAAACAAGAATATTTTGTACAAAATTAAAACAGAGAGAGAGAGAGAGAGAGAGAGAGAGAGAGAGAGAGAGAGAGAGAGAGAGAGAGAGATGTGGTGGTAGGCAGTTTTTGTTTTAGCGGTAGTTTCATGAATTTTTGGTAAAATAACGTTATCCAGCGCTTAAAAAAAAAAAATATTGCGAAAGAGAGTCATAAAACCATAATGAAAACAAAACACATGAAACCGAGTTAATTATAATAATAAACAGCCTTGCAACATAATCTCGTCGAGATTATTCAAATCTCCCAAAACTTGTTAAGTCTCAAGACGAAAAGACTTATTTCATTAAGCTTAACTGCTATTTTCTTTACAATGCTGACATCATCGTGCGTCTTAAAAGAGATTTAGGAATTTCATTAAAACTTTGCATAGGATAAGTGAACAAAATCATCTCTCAGTTTCATTTCTTTTTAAGGGGCGTGGATTTCTTGCTGGCGATAGCTGGATGTATGTCATATTTGTGTGAAATTGTTTACTGTGCAAACTCTTACACGCGCATACGTAAGCACACACGCTATGTACGTTCGCAGCTGAAGCCAGTATGAGCTAAATTTACAGTTCAGCGTAACAAATACAATGATTTCATCCCTGCTGAGACATATATTTGTATGTATATATATATATATATATATATATATATATATATATATATATATATATATATATATATATATATATATATATAATATATGTATATACGTTTATATATATATATACAGTATACACATATATGTATACATATATATATATATATATGTATATATATATATATATATATATATATATATATATATATATATATATATGTTTATACATAGGTTTATATATATATGTATACATACATGTATATGTATGTATATATATATATATATATATATATATATATATATATATATATATATATATATATATATATATTATATACATAATATATATAAAACAGTTTTACAATTACAGGAGGTCTGTGTTATGATAAGAAACAATCTTATGGTTAAATCATCGGAGGATTAAGAATAGTGTTTGAATCCCAAAACTGATTGATAAAAATATTTATGAAATGAGTGGCAAAATGTGCATCACTAAAAGATGCCATTTACGGTAACAGAAGATTTTTATCATTTTACAACTTCTGCATCTTTTTTTTTTTATGGTTGTTACGACATCATAGGATAATACACGAAATCAGTCATTTGAGACCGCATCAACCCATTAATAATATTTCTTATGAAACTTAATGACTTGCTAATCAATAGTGTTGAAGCCACTTAACTGCAGAGACAAAGTTCAGTGACATTGGATGCGAATGTTTACCATCACCTCAAAAAAATCACTGCTGTTTTTATATATAAGGACGCTGGGTTGCTCGTCCCTCTGACACCTTCCTTACACCTTCCTTAAAGTAAGTGAAAACCATTCTATTTAATCCCTGAAACCTGCTGTTCAATGAGCATGCTATTTAGAAGAAATATTAGGGTTAAACTTTGATTTATAATATTTCATCATCTCATTGCGAAGTCAATGAAAAATGTGTCTCATAACAAAGTTGCTATGCGCATTCTCTGATATATGCATTTCAAAACACGATGGCAAAAAAAAGAAGAATTTTTTGTATGTATCTCCTGGCATTTGTATAAAAAAAACAAACATGCAGTACATTTACATAGTCTGCAAACATTAATACAAAAATAAAACAAAAAACATAGACGATGTAGTTAGACTAAACTATACTATGCAATAAAATTTCAGCTAAAAGTGCAATATTTTTACAAATACTTGCGCTCTCTTCAGAGTCTTGAGAAAATAACGCCCTTTTTGAAGCGTCAGTCACTTAAAGCAATAGCACTTAAGAAAATGTCAGGAGAAAAGCCTTTGATCACGAAGGTCGAAAGAACAACGAAAGGAGGAAAGTGCGAAGTAAAATTAATTTTCTTGTTGTCTCACCTTTTTTTTTTACTCTTAAATATTTGAAGTCGTTCTTGAAAGTATAACTGCATACTTTCACGTATGCATCTTTTTGTCTCGTGAATACTGACGTCATTCAAATATTCTAACAGGAAAGTGCGAAGTAAAGTTATTTTTCTTGTTCTCTCGCCTTAAATATTTGAAGTCATTCGTGAAATTATAACTGCTTACTTTCACGTGTGCATCTTTTTGTTTGATGATTACTGACACCATTCAAATATTCAAGCAGGTTTTGATATGGATGAGAACTGCAGTTGACAATGTAGGCATATACGAGTACACGTACGCACACAGTGTATGTGGATGCATGTGAAGAGAATGTTGACCTTCAGTGTGGAAAAGTGATTGAAGTTGGAAAGGTGGCACATGAAACGTGAGGAATGGGAAATGGAAGCCGCGTGATTCTGAATTTTAGGATGGAGGAAGAAAGAGAGCCCGTGAAGATACCGTTTACTTCGATAAAAGAGTTACTGGGAACGGTAGAAATTTTCAGTTCTTATGCTAATATGTCATTTCGACGAAGTCGAGAGATTTCTGGAAAAAATATTCATGGCGGGCAGAAAAAAATGAGAAGCAGATTCACAGTTCCATAGTGAATATTTAAGTTAATGCATAGCATTGCCCGCTGATTCTGTCTACCGGATAACAGCACTTCTGTTTCTTTTAAACAGAAACGGTATTGGGTATATGTGACAGTTGCTGAGTTGAAGTCACTAGTCCTCTAAAGTCAGCTTAGGACGTTAAAACTTTTAGGCGTTGTGCACGTAGGTGATTGTACTTTTATAAGCATTTAAAGTGCTATTAGAAGTGGTTGTATCTGATTGCCTTCAAATTGATCTTTTTTTAGTTTTCTGTAAAAGAAAACTATTGCGCCGGCTTTGTGTGTCCGTCCGCACTTTTTCTGTCCACCCTCAGATCTTAAAAACTCCTGAGGCTAGAGGGCTGCAAATTGGCATGTTGACCATCCACCCTCCAGTCATCAAACATATCAAATTGCAGCCCTCTAGCCTCAATAGTGTTTATTTTATTTAAGGTTAAAGTTAGCCGCAATCGTGCTTCTAGCAACGATATAGGACAGGCCATCACTGGCTCGTGGTTAAAGTTTCATGGGCCGCGGTTCATAAAGCATTATACCGAGACCACCGAAAAGTAGATATATTTTCAGTGGCCTTGATCACACACTGTAGCGGCTGTACAGAAAACTCGATTGCGCCGAAGAAACTTCGGTGCATATTTTACTTGCTTATTCCCATTGCTACTACGACTCATGAATAGGCGAGGAGCTGCTTTAAATATTTTGCAGTGCATTTATATTTCATCTTCCCCATAAAAATATCCTTCAAAAATAACAGATAATTTGTTACGCTCAGTGAAATAGAATTTTGGCACCACAGAGATAAAACTTCCACGCTGACCATCCCATCAATGATTGGAAGAACACACCAATGACAAAAATAAATGGCCAAAAACAAACTGCATAACTCTCCGGCCCCTCTGCATATGTTATCTCTAATCGTTTTCATTTCCTCTCTAATGAAACCTCTGATGATTTATTAAAAGTAATATCCCAGGCTGTGTAAAGAAGGGGTGAGGGTCATATTTCGTCAATAAAAGCATGACTTTCGAACTTTTCCTATTTTGGTCTTCTGTAAAAGAAAACTATTGAGATGGCTTTGTCTGTCTGTCCGCACTTTTTCTCTCCGCCCTCAGATCTTGAAAACTCCCGAGGCTAGAGGGCTGCAAATTGGCATGTTGATCATCCACCCTCCAGTCATCAAACATACCGAATTGCAGCTCTCTAGCCTCAGTAGTTTTTA
>NC_089759.1:33269156-33271656 GCF_040412425.1 Macrobrachium rosenbergii
TCTCTCTCTCTCTCTCTCTCTCTAACGTTCCTTAGAGCCTCTGTTACCAATTATTTTTCCTTTTCTCTCTGATACCCTAAAGGCTTTCTGATTTGGGAATGAATTTCTTATCCATTAACAAACAAACAAACAAACTAAGAACTGATAGTTCGTGAACGTTAAAGACTACTTAATAAAGGAACGTGCATAAACTTATTGATTGTTCACTTTCATATGCGGAATGATGTTGCAATCTCAATATGGTTTATACAGGTCATTCAAATAAATGCTGATGATGCAACTACCAGTCCAACGTGAATATTTTAAAAATGAATTTTCCTTCTTCCAAGTCACTGAAAGCACTGCTAATTAATGGAATATGAATTGGCGAATGCAAGTGAAAAAAAAAAAATATTGCATGGCTGGAAACATGATGCCAATTAAACCATTTCTTGTTTGTTAAGTAAACATGTGCTGGAAATTCCAGGAAGCCATTGGAAAACTGGAGCTATCTATTCATAAATATAGGAATGGAAATAATTATTCTTTACTTCTATAATACCCTTTTAAACATTAAACAGTTTGATTTCTCTGTAAATTCGAATAATACTGCAATGCCTCAATAAGTTTCATGATAATACTGCATCAGCTTTCAGCTTCAGACGTCCGATATTCCATCAACAACAGCATCCAATCTCTTTCATCACAAAATTCCATTATGATCCATCCTGCAAGCACACTGAGATGAAAAAAAAAAATCCTATTCTCTGGGCAGTCTACGCAACAAGCGACTTCATCTTTCTCTTGCATTCTAGAACTGGGGTTATCAAGGTGGGGTTAGCAGCGCCAGGGGCTTTGCAGAGGGAGGAGAAGGCAAGAGAAAGAAAGAACAGGGGCTTGCAGAGGGAGGAGAAAGAAAGAAAGATTCTTCTTACAAGTATAATGGATAAACAAATAACGAATTCAGTACAAATAAAACGGAATTTTTCGTGCATTCCTATTTTGCATTTATAACCGTTCTAGATATCGAGGCTTATTTTGATTGAATTTTTCCTCTCGTGCGAAACGAAATACATTTATATTACACGTATGCCAGTGTTTAATATTGAATAGTTTCTTTTATATTGAAAAGGGTTCTTAGTTTTATTAAGGCTTTTTTTTCCTGTTTCAGTTTCCGTTGAGGAATGTTTTCCCTTTAATTTTAAGCAGTTATTAATGATGAACTCTGATAAAGAGCGGAGATCCTAAAGAGAAGTTCTAAATCTGACATTTTTTTCTGAATTACCAGAGAGAGGCCAGCTTGTACTTTCCAAGGTGTAAAATTATGACTGTAAATGGTATATTACGTATTTCTCAGGTATGTTGTTATTAGCAGTAGATGTCCACATAGAGAATGCGGATTATTTAGGCAGAACATTAATAAAAGAAAAGTTATGGTATTTGAATTTCCGATCATATGTTATTTTTCATAAGATTCTTGAAAATCACCTGAATCGTAGGTGACTGAGCATATATAATTTAGTTTTCCTTTCAAGTCGTAATTAATTCTCAGACAAAAGAAAAAAAAAGACACGTTATGGCTTACCAGCTTTCCAGTTATAGTGAGTTTTAGACATTATTTCTCATCATTCTGTGAATAAACACCTTATTAACTTTAGCCACTCCACAAAGAAAAGAGGACTGGTTGGTAGATCGGCTCTGTTTAAAGCCTCATTAGAAGCTTTAGAGAAATTCAGAAGCTACTTCTAGGCGCACGATCTTTTGTTTACTCGACTTCATTAAGTAGAGTGCTTCTTTGGTATGACGGCACAAGCCTCTGCAAAATAGGATTTAAAAATTCTTTATAAAAGTAAAAAGAAAAATCCCAAAGTTCATATCAATTAGCCATTCTTGAGTAGTTGTAACGTAATGGATGAAGTTTTTTTTTTTTTATTTGAGAGTACACCAAGACTAAAAGATAACAAGTTATAAGGAAAATCCATCTAGCCGTCTATCTATCTGTATATGTCTAATAGATATCAACTTTGGGATTTTTATTATATATTATATATCTTCTTCTTCTATATATATGAATTTTTATCACATCACCGTGGTGGTTCAAGGCGCGTCACTAAACGTCGCAGGTTCTCGTATTCGGCGGTTCAAGTCCGTGAGATGACGAACCACTTATCATCTATAATTTCCCTTCAGTGTATATATATATATATATATATATATATATATATATATATATATATGTATATATATATATATGTATATATATATATATATATATATATATATAAATTTATATATATATATATATATATATATATATATATATATATATATATATATATATATATATATATAAAGGCATTAAGATACAAATGTCCTTTAATAGCTAATTCGCTCTACTTCGGAAATAATATATTTTCATATATGGTAAATGAAGGGGAATATTTTAGTTGATAATAAGTTCATCTTCTCGTGGGTTCGAACCACGGAAGACAAGAACTCAGGACGACAGTGATGCACATTA
>NC_089759.1:33274156-33286656 GCF_040412425.1 Macrobrachium rosenbergii
GTAATATATTCAGTTCATAACATGATCATCAGTATATGCAAATAATAAAGGCTATGGATTAATGTCCAAACAAACAATAAGGAAAGGACGGTAAAACCGTTGCCAACAAACCGATCACATACTAATGTGCATCTAATATATCGTACAATCAACAACAATGTCACAACTACTCTCTGTGCTTGCTTCACTGTTCCTTATTTCGCTGGCTACGTTACTTTCAAATATTTGATACCTAATGTTATGGTGCTCTTCACTCAACGTTTAAAACAACTTTAATCTAAAAGCGTGCATGTTCCTGAAAAAGTAAGTTCGCTTTTTACGACTGCATGAGTATGCGTTATACATTTTCACGTTCGTACAGAATTCCTAAAATGGCACGACCTTTCTTCTCAACAACACGAAGCCGAGAAAATATCACATTTAAAGCCGGAAGATAAAACCCAATGTATCAGGGAATAACACGGCAATTTTACCGTGTTTTGGGCCCGAACATTTGCGGTGATTTCCTTCCGGCGAGTAAAAAATTGTGGTTTTGTCATTATACAATATTTTTTTCGTACTTATGTCTAAGTATATAAATATTAAATACGTATCTGTACGGATCTTTGTAGCAATATGCAGTTTTATTCAAAAGTATTATCTATCCAGAAATCTTATGAATGATATGAATAATGAAATGGGACCGCATAACAGAAAAATTACTGATAGTCAGTTTATTTTAAAGGGATTCCAAAATAATCTAGGAATAAGTTCAGAAACATTAACATTAATATGTCAGAAAATCTGGTGATCACTCAGACTGAGAGAAATCTCTCTCTCTCTCTCTCTCTCTCTCTCTCTCTCTCTCTCTCTCTCTCTCTCTCTCTCTCTCTCTCTCTCTGGAATGTAGGTATAAATAATACCGAAATGTCATTTTTCTTCAACCGGTTGTTTAAAGGCGTTTGGACAAGCTCCCCCCCCCCCTTCCCCAGCGATCTCTCTCTCTCTCTCTCTCTCTCTCTCTCTCTCTCTCTCTCTCTCTCTCTCTCTCTCTCTCTCTCTCTCACATAAAAAACACCCCTACTCATTCCTCGGAGGTTTTTCTTTAGTCTTAGGGAATTTCTTATAAATATATAGGATAATCAAACTGGAATAAGGAATAGTTGGCTGAACAGGAGTGTCACAAGCAGTGTAATCAGATTTCTATTGCTAATGGCAGGCGTTGCCCTCTAAAGGATTCCTGTTTTTCACCCTGCCATTACCAATATCAACTTTTCTTAGATTCTTAGAAGTCTTAAGAATTCGTGTGTCTAGAACGCGTTGTTTTCTGTCACCTTTACCTGGCATATCAAACGCAAAGGTCATTTCAATTACCCAGTGCTACGCGCAGGTTCCTAATTCTAATTCCTTTTTTGCTTTTCTCTCCTAATTTATATTTTGCCGAAATAAGAATCCTAATACAAACTTTATAATGGACGTTCAACACAAGTGGAGTAATTTATCGAAATCTTTATTGAAATCAGTTCACTGTTATACGTACTCAGTATCAATGCACGCCCACATACCCATACAATCAAAGACATACCCATACAATCAAACACATACCCATACAATCAGACGCATACCCATACAATCAAACACATACCCACGCAGTCGAGAAAAAAAGCCGAACAATAATCGTTGACACGATAGTCAGTTAACTGCTGAATCAAATATGAAGCACTTCGTGGAAGCAAATCCTTTTAATGATAATTATCACTTTGATGCTCGATCCTACTCGCAGTGTCAGAATGT
The DNA here is from genome assembly GCF_040412425.1 of Macrobrachium rosenbergii. NCBI lineage: Eukaryota > Metazoa > Arthropoda > Malacostraca > Decapoda > Palaemonidae > Macrobrachium > Macrobrachium rosenbergii. Next base: position 33,275,930 of record NC_089759.1, read on the forward strand.
CAGTTTGTGCTCGCACCATGACCCTCCCTGGATGTGGGAGCGTTACCACTGCGCCCTGCACCCCTCCCGTTTCCAACTTATGTAGCTCTTCGTTGGGCGAGTCGGTAGAGCTGTGGACTGGACCTCGCTGGGCCGGAGTTCGATTCCCCGGCCGGCTGATGAAGAGTTTGAGGAATTTATTTCTGGTGATAGAAATTCATTTCTCGCTATAACGTGGTCCGGATTCCACAATAAGCTGTAGGTCCCGTTGCTAAGTAACCAGTTGGTTCGTAGCCACGTAATATAAGTCTAATCCTTCGGGCCAGCCCTAGGAGAGTTGTTAATCAGCTCAGTGGTCTGGTAAAACTAAGGTATTCTTAACTTTTTCCAACTCATCTTCCAAAGTTCCGTGCATTCAACACTTTATCGGGATCTTTCCTAGATAGTGACCCCCAAGGGTTTTAACCCGGTATGTATCCACCTCTGCGGCGTGTTCAGTACCAGCGCGTTGGGGATTACCGCAAAAACAGAAACAAAAGACTGTAAGTATCATAAAGATAATGGCCCCCGGGGAATATTAGTCCGAGATAATGACCCCCCAGGGGTTTTAACCCGGTATGCATCCACCTGTGCGGCATGTTTAACACAAGCCCGTTGGGGATTACCGCAAAAACATAAACAAAAGACTGTAAATATCATGAAGAAAATGACCCCCGGGGAATATTAGTCCGAGATAGTGACCCCCGAAGTTTGGTGGGGGTCAGTATCTAAGAAGGATCCCTTTATCGGTGTCTCCGTTTCATGTCATTATCATCTTTTATTCATCATCTTTTATTCATCGAACTAAACTAGCTCAAAGAAGTTAGAGTTTTTTGCTATTATTATTTGCCTCTTGTAACTTTTCCACCAAAAGGTCCGCCGTATTAATCCTTGTATGCAATGAAAGAGTCAAGTTGTATCTTAGCATTCAAAAAAAGTAAAACAAAGTCTGGTAAGTGTAACTAAAAAAAAAAAAAACTGATATAAAATACCACTATCCCACATAGGTTAACTTCAGTTACAAGAAATGTATTTGCTTTTTGTGCATTTTGCGCCGTTCGAATTTGTATAGTGAGAATATTCGAAATACCCGTAAAAGTTAGAAACTATATGAAGATACATTTGAATATTTAGGGAGTTAGTTTTATTTTCAGGGAAACGGAAAATGTATATACCGAATTTTTCAATATATTTTCATGATTATATCTTTTGTAATTACAAATACAGTGTTCTGCTAAAGTCCTAGGGATTCTTATTAATTTTAATAGTTTGAATACACACCCACACACACACACACACACACACACACACACACACACACACACACACACACACACACACATATATATATATATATATATATATATATATATATATATATATATATATATATATATATGTATGTATATATATGTATATATATATACATATATTCACACATTAATCACCCATTTTACACTACCCCTTTGCATGCTTTCGCATATGAAGTTCCAAATGATTGAGCAACATAGAATTCCCTTTATATTTACTGACCCAGAAGAGAATGTTCATTAGTGATTACGTCTTCCCTGTTGAAAACTAAAAACTTTTAACAAACTTTTAAAAACTTTTGACAAAGTCCAGGAGTAAACAAAAACTTAGAATTTTAGAACCTACATTGACTAGATTCAATAAGCCAGCATTAAACCTTTGTACATAATGTAAATATGTTTTATATTATCTTGTCCTATTTTTTTTTAAATCTTTAGTTTTTCTTTTAATCTTCCGACCTTTATTGTATTTGTAATTGTAATATTGTATATAATTTTACCATATCCATGTCTTTTGCTCATTTTAGCTGCTTTTTCGAAAACAGTATAGATTTGTACCGAAACGTCAAAAATGAAGTTAAAAAACGAAAGGAATTCTCAGATTGCATTATAACGAAATGGAACTTGGTTGCATCATAAACTAGGAGAGCAGAAGAAAGCACTCGATACTACCAGAGTCAGTTATTTGAAAACCCGCACTGAATCTAACTTAATAGATTTAAGAGAACCATTTTGGACTTCATTTCTAACATAATTCCCACTGCTTCCTTTCCTGCTTTCACTGCGATGCTCTGTTTATAGTCGAAAAATAAAATGTGGGGAAATATTACTCACATTTTTCGTCTGCTTGATTCACACGCACATAACTTAGTCTGATGTGTGGTGAAAGTTTTGGTTCGCTATCAAATAAAATTCAATAATCTGTGCAGTTTTATTTGGAATGTTTTCCGATAAAGTTCCGAGTATTCATATTCCCCAAATTGTGCCAGAGGCAGTATGTTTAATACGTTTGGTAAAGTGAAGTCTATTCATAAGTGTTTCTTCAGTTAAAAATTGAAAGACAAGAAGTGCTGAGTTAAAAATAATCAAAATCATTGGCATGTGTATGTGTGTAAAGTATGCAAACATTTATATATATATATATATATATATATATATATATATATATATATATATATATATATATATATATATATATATATATATATATATATATATATATATATATATATATATATATATGTATGTATGTATATCTGTATGAGTGTCTGTACGTGTGTGTATATATATATATATATATATTATATATATATATTCATACATACATACATACATACATACATACATACATACATACATACATACATACATATTTAATTCATATGATGCGTGTGTGTGCACATATGTATGTCATTTAAATCGGATTCAAATGTATATATCTTAATCAGAGGGTGATTGGTTATTAAATTATTAAATTTCTCTAGCAAATTTGTAAAATGGAATAGATTTACTTAATGCCATATTTGTTTAAATATTGAATTACCAGTTTTAAAACTATTCAAGGGAGCAAAGGAACGTCACGTTTTGTGTCCAAAGTATCCGAGTTTAAATTATCGTAGAATTTAGATTTTTTTTTTTTTTTTTTTTTTTGCTTTTGTGGCTATTTATTTTAATAATTTTAGCTTTACTTAATTTCAAACTGATATCATGACTGAAAGATAGTTACGAGATGAGATCGATTTAATTATGAATTTATATTAAACTGTGTTTACACTGTGGGATACCTAAAAGGTAACTGTTATCGTTTGAAATTTAAAGATAAAATATAATGGGCAATAAGGGAATTTTAAAGGCCTGTTGATATGCAACAGGTATGATTGTAAAAATGGGTGTAATTTTGATTTGATCCATTGCATTTCCATGTACTGCTCTTGAGCCAACACTGTTGATTTTCTCAGAAATTTGGCACCTAATGGAATAATATTAAAACCAATCTCCCCTACAAAGCGAAGGAAATTAAATTAATCATTTCATGTTACATTTATTCTAATAAATTTCCCTTTTGATGGCTGCGATAAATTCGGTGTTCTTTAAGTGATTGTATAAACGCTGATCCTTTTTGAGCAAAAAAAAAGTTAACTTTAACATCAACGCTGACCGACGAAATGAATTCCCAACATTTACAGAATCTCTAGTAGTTAGATTCTGCATTGATCTCCTATACACTGTACCCAAGAAAGCTCTCAGAGCGAGAACGCGCTGGGAAACTCAATGGAGGCTTCTTATGCATTATTCATTAAATCTCTTGGTTCCAAGGGAGAATTTTAGCATGATGTAGTACAGTACGTTATTGTTCTCTGTAGATTAATACTGGAATTTTACTGAATTTCAGTGGTTTCTTTTTGTTATTAGAAGGAAAATAATATTTCTCTATTGTTAACCTCCCGTAAAACGAGAGAGTGAATCGTATCAGATTCAACCATTACTTAATTCTTTATAAGACTTTAAAGGCAAAGTAATTTGAGCGTTAAAAAGTTGGAATTAGTCGCTCTTCTTGTTAAAATTCGTTAAATGGGGTAACTGATGTGAGAAATGCGGAGGACTTGGCTTCATCGCAGTCGTAGAGATTAACATGCAAGCCCTGTAAAACACTATTGTGTAGACTACGTTTTTTCTGAAGGTTTCGGCTGTCAAGTAGATTGATAAGAGTATAATTCTGGGGTATACCTTTTAATGTGGTTTGTTCTTTAACGTTAGTAAGCTTCTGGAAGATTTTAGAACCGTGATTCATAAAGGAAAAATAATTTCGTTAGCCCGAAAAACGTAAGGCACGTGAGATTGATCCATTATTAACAAAAAAGAAATAGCAGCGTCAAGTATCTTGAGAAGTGCAAGCAAAAACTGCCTCAAAATAATAATAATAATAATAATAATAATAATAATAATAATAATAATAATAATAATAATAATAATAATAATAATAATAACCCTGACGTGCTGCTAGTGAGTTTTCCGTGTAGGTGTTTGAACCTAATGTTCCAGAAACTCTCTTTACTTGGGGTTCATCCTCGATTCAGCAGTTTATACGTGAATGTGACAAGGATCATTGTCTTTCTTGATTCTCTAAGAGCTAGCCTGGTAAATATTGAATACATAGGTATACACACACACACATATATATACAGTATATACATATATATATATATATATATATATATATATATATATATATATATATATATATATATATATATATATATATATATATATATATATATATATAGGCAGACAGGAAGATCGATAGATAGATAGATTTTCCTTAAAACATATTCCGTTTAGTGATGGTCTACTGGCAAGTTTGGAAAAAACTTTAGCCATTACGTTATATCTACTGTAGGAAAGATAACAGATATCATCTCCGGGGTGCCTTCCCGCTTATTATATTTTTCCGTTTACAAGGAGTTTTTAAAACCTGTTTTGCAGAGGCTTGCGTCGTCATACTGAGGAAGCACTCTACTTAATGAAGCTGAGTAAACAAAAGATCGTGCGCCTGGAAGTAGCTTCAGAATTTCCCTAATGCTTCTAATGAGGTTTTAAACAGAGCCGATCTACCAACAAATCCTCTGTACTTTGTGAAGTGGCTAAGGTTAATAAGGTGTTTATTCATAGAATGATGAGAAATGATGCCTAAAACTCATTATGACTGGAAAGTTGGGAAGCCATAAGGTGTCTGTTTTTGCAAAGATGAGGAAATTATGTCTGAGAATAATTATGGCTTGAAAGGAAACTAACTCAAGTATATTCCTCAGTCACTCACAGTTCAGTTGATTATCTTGAATCCTAAATGATAAACATGGAAATGTAAATAAAACTCCTTTTTTTCATCAATGTTTTGCATAAATACTCCGCAAACTCTACGTAGACATCTATTACAATTGCCAATATACCTACCTGATAAGTAGCAAAGCGATCTTCCATTTATAGTCATAATTTTACACCTTTATGAAAACCAGATGCTTCTTACTGGGAATTCAAAAAGAAATGTCAAATTTAGAACGTTTCTGTAGGATATCTTTATCAGAGTTTATCCTTAATAACTGTAAAGTTAAAGAGAAAATTTCTCATTGAAAAGTGAAACAGAAAATATTTGGCCTTAATACATCTAAGGAAACTTTGGAATAGAAAAGAAATTAATCAATATATAAAATTTATATGCATGTAATATAGATGTATTTCGTCTTACAGGAGAGGAAAATTCAGTCAAAATTGGTTTTCGATACTCAGAACAGTTGTAAATACAAAATAGGAATACAGTATAAATTCAGTTCTATTCGTAATAAATTCATTATTCGTTTATCCGTTGTACTTGTAATCAGAATCTTTCTCTTCCTTTCTCCTCCCTTCTGCATAGCCCCCGGTTCTGCTAACCCCACCTTGATAACCCCAGTTCTAGAATGTAAGAGAAAGATGAAGTCGTTTGTTGCGTATTCTGCCCAAAGAATAGTATTTTTTTTTTTTTTTTTTATCCCAGTGTGCTTACAGGATGGGTCATAATGGAGTTTTGTGATGAAAGAGACTGGAGAGTATTGTTGATGGAATGTCGAACGTCTGAAGCTGAAAGCTGTTGCAGTACTATCGGGAAACTCAGGGTAAAATTGCAGTATCAGCAAAGTTTACAGAAGAAAAAATCAAACCGGTAATATTTAAAAGGATATTATAGAAGTAACGAATAATTATTTCCTTTCTTAAATTTACGAATAGAGAGCTCCAGTTTCCCAATGGCTTCCAGGAATCTGCAGCAAATGTTTACTTTACAAACAAGGAATTATATTTAATTGGCCCCATGTTTCCAGCCATGCAATATCTTTTCCCTTGCATTCGTCAAGTCATATTCCATTAATTAGCAATGCTGTCGGCAACTTGGAAGAAGGAAATTCATTTTTGAAATATTCAGGAAGCATGTCTGTCTCGATGGATAATTTACCTGGACAATTAAAATGTCAGTACTTTTTTTTTTTTTTAAAGATTTTGACTTTGATATTGATGTCCCATACTTTTTTTTTGCAACGCAAATTTAGACTACACTTTTAGTTTATTATCCGTATATGTTTTTAGATTCCATATCAGCTGTGTACTCTGCATACAGGACAATATCTCCTTACAGAGGAAAATAAATATTAGCATCGTTATTGCTATTTGGCAGGAGGCCCTCAGACACCGGTACTACCGAATAATATTGGTTGTGTCGATGGCGCTTTGTGTATAATATACACAGTCTTCAATGTACGTGTCTGTTCATATGCATGTCCTTGCTTTTTCAGATATTTCGACATAGATTCTTTTAGTTGTCTTCAAAGGAAGACCACTTTATAGGGAACCATAAACGTCTGAAATGGGAAAAATCATATAATAAAACATTTATCCACGATTGCGGGAAATATGATATATCACTGAACTAGAGGAAATAATATTATATAACACATAGAAAAGGCCATTCAAAATTAATGCTGACGAAGCAATTAATATTCTGTTATGACGATGATAATGGTGCTGACGATTACCCATAGTTATATAAACAGAAGTGGTAAAATTCATAAAACAGCATGAGCTTGCTAAATCATCCCGAATATGACAGTGCACAATCAACAAGTTCATGCATATTCCTTTATTAAGTAGCCTTAGAAAACAAGCTTTAACGATCTATTAGTTATTAGTTGGTTTATTTGTTAATGTATAAGAAAATCGTCCCCAAATCATGACAGTGCACAATCAACAAGTTCATGCATATTCCTTTATTAAGTAGCCTTAGAAAACAAGCTTTAACGATCTATTAGTTATTAGTTGGTTTATTTGTTAATGTATAAGAAAATCATCCCCAAATCAGGAAACCTTTAGAGTATCAGAGAGAGAGAGAAAGATAATTGGTAGTAGAGGCTCTAAGGAATGTTAGAGAGAAAAGTTAAAAGAGAGGAGAGAAAGTGGCGATTTCTGTCAGGTCACTGTGTTCCTAATTGTCCCAACACAAAATTTACTGGACACACAGCTGCTCTCATTTTCTCTGCCTGCCTGTTTGTGTGTGTGTGTGTGTGTGTGTGCGTGCGCGTGTATCAGTCACTTTGTCTGTCTTCATAAAACCTCTAGATAGCTATTTTCTATTTCTTTGATTCTTGTCGATATAATCCATGTCATACACGAAAATAAACCGGATTTCCGGAAAAAACAAGTCAGTTCGTGATCTAACACTAATCAAACACACTAATCAAACGCAAACCCCAGACACACACACACACACATACATACATACATATATATATATATATATATATATATATATATATATATATATATATATATATATATATATATATATACATACATACATACATATATATATATGTGTGTGTGTGTTTGTGTGTGTGCCGCGTCGTTCTTTTACCTTGCAAGCTACAACCCTAGCGTAGTAGATGTAGAGAGCTTCTTCCCCAAAGGGACAATGGATGTTGGCCGGACGTCTTCGAGAGTACTTATGTCCAATTACTCACTAAATTAGGCTCGGCAAGAGCTCGTAACCTACTATTTATGGGTTACGTAATAGTTTTTGTGTGAACGTGAACGTCTGGTTTAGGAAGTTTAGTGAAGATATTACCCATCTTCCTGGGGGAGTTTTATAAAGATGCAGGACTAACAGTGTTCAAGCAAGTAGTTGAAAAATTACGAGCTTAGGCAAGTCTGTGAAATGACAGTCGCTACAACAAGAGAGCATATTATGGGGCAGTAATATGAGTAAGAAAGAGAGAGAGAGAGAGAATTTTTCGATTCCAAAATGAATTTTGCCGGGTTTTTTTTCGCGAATATTGAGTTATTTCCGAAGTTATATTTTAAGTTGATTATTACATTTCTTCTAATAAAAGTAGGCCATCCCAAGAAGTTATTATTCTAATAGTTGCATCCTCAAGGCTAGAATAAAAATACAAAGGCGAACATTAAAACCAAGAACTGCATAATTCATAAAAATTACGCAATGTCTAATAAAATTCGGTGAACATCAGCATGTGAAAAATGTAAAATAATTTATAAAAACTTTAAGAAAGGAAAATACACTAAAGATAAAAATTACGTACAAAATATATGTAAAATTATAAAAACAGTAAAACTATAAAAAACACTAAAATAGTAAGGCCATTCTGTAACTTATCCTCGCAAAGGACGGCCAGTGACTAAAAGAATTTTGTAAAAGCAGACAACGCTCCTTGTTCAATAAACAACTGATCAGAGAAGGTGCTTTTTTTCTCTGAGGATTGTGTATTTAGAGACGGAAGTAACTTTTTTTTTTTTTATCATATTGGACTCGAAGATAGTTAGATCGTTTTCAGTTTGTACTTTACCTGTAATTGTAAAGTCCGTATCATCGATGTTTTACATAACTTTGAGTGGTTCCTAATATTTTATTGTGCGGGACTTGTTAATCTACTCCCCGTTCTAAAACTTACGCCCCTGTGAGAATCTATGCTCACTTTTAGCAACCTCCTCGCACAACTCACGTAAGTACCGTGATCACATCTCGGGCACGCATATTTATAAACAATATTGGATTTTAGAAGACGACTAAGGCGGTCTTTCGTTTTGAATAGAGATACGATTGTTAATCGAATTTTCGGAACGATTTTAAATGTCAACGCCGGAATTCTTTTTAAATAATTGTCTGGAACCTTTTCTTAGCAAAGGTCATCAAGAAAAAAAAAAAGGAAAGCTGGTAAAAATTTTTAATGTTGGTGCTGTTAAAACCTCTATGAACCGAGCATCTAGCATTTTCTTAAGCATTCTAAATATTAGTCTGTCTGGGAAGCAGTTATTTTTAAGATTTTGCGATAAAAAGCTAATTTCTTCATTAACTGTAAACCAAATAGAAATATGAGTAAAAGCTCTGTGGAGGAGAGACGAGATAGTGTTGAGTTTAAAATTATAAAAACAAGAACTATAAAAGTTGACACCTAAACCAGTGAAAGTCTTTTTCCTAAAAACACCCGTATAAAAGTTTTGTTCATTCCTAGAAGCTAGTACATCTAGAAAGGGAAGCTTGTTATTTTCCTCCTTATCAAGGGTAAATATGATACTGGGGTGTAGGGTATTGACAAGCTCTGAGAATTGTTGTGCTTTAAACTCGTTTCGGAATGAGGCGAAAGTGTCATCTATTTATCTGCGATAAAACTGAGGCGAGAAACTAAGGGGGCAGCCATCAAACACATACGCTCCTCCACAGAGCACATGAAAATATTAGCAAGCGTCGGGTCCTCTTGTTTATTTAAAAAAAACACCAAAAATGAAAGTCGTGTCCTGCATGGCAGATTCTAAAAACGATTAAAATTATGAAAAGTAGAGCCCGGCTTTATAAATAAATTATTTAAAACAATTCCAACTGTCTCCCTCACAGGGACATTGGTAAAAAGTGACCCTAAATCCAGACTGACCATAAATAATTCTGAATCATGTATAAGAATATCCTCCTTGAATTGATAAAAGTTGCTTAAAGAAAAATCCTTTTTAGTGAGAGGAGGAGAATTTCCTGATGACCTCATCTCCAGTTGTATCTCGGATGCAAATTTCCTCTTTGTTCTTTTCCTCAAAAGAATTCGGAACCAATACAAATCATACACTGGAAAAGGTAATGACTGGCCGTTCCTATAGCGAAGATGTCTGTAGTTATTCCGATCTTCTGAAACAGAATAGGAGTACGGTTCATTTGTCCAATGGGACGAGGAACCCTCGCTAACATAATTCTGGAATGATATATTGCTATATGTGGTTTCTTGAATGCAATGAACATCTAGAAATGAAACTCAGAAACGAATTTTTACAAATTATATTTTTCCCCAACTCATCAAAAAAAAAAAAATCCTATTCGGTGAGAAAAAATTTTTTCAAAACATCATCATGATTTTATACACCACTACGCACACAAGCACGCTGAAGTGCATGTATGCTGTATATTTATATACATACATTCCTTGTTTTCTTCACCAAATTAATATCAGATTTAAACTCGCCGTTTTATGCTTAACAATGAGAGTAGCCAAAGTTGGCGGAATAAAAGGATACTAATTACCATTTTAATTCTAAAACACGAGTGTACCTTTTGGAAAACTGACTTAGATTTATCTAGTCCTAAGACTAGGGCTTTGTCGTTAATGTGCACGGAATTTCCGAATCGCAATATGGTCCCGTGAAAGAACGATCAACTTCTTATTCTCAGGCTCTTAGTACAAATCCGAAATAATTCTAGTACCCTTACATTTATCCTATAAAGCAAAATGTTATCAACAATTTTCGTCAAAAATAACATGTTAATTGTCTAAGTATGCAGCAATATAAAAGCTACTTTCGTAAACGATTTTTAGCATC
>NC_089759.1:33291656-33294156 GCF_040412425.1 Macrobrachium rosenbergii
CTATTTTCTCTGTAGAACTGAATGGAATGTTAATGAACATATCAGTCATAAGAAAAGACTGAATATTTTTCCTTTATTGTTAATAGATGGTAATTTTCTATACTTATTGACGTTACCCTTCACTTGAGTTATGATAGCACTGAATACATACTGGTCCAGCTCTTTGGCTTGACGCTAGATTGTCATAATCCACACATCCATCAATCCAGACACTGAAGTGCAGCAGAGCAGAATTTCTGTAAAAAAGGAAATTCCTTAGGATAATAATATAGTAGCATATATATATATGTGCATATATATATATATATATATATATATATATACATATATATATATATATATATATATATATATATATGTATGTATGTATATATATAAATATATATATATATATATATATATATATATATATATATATATATATATGTATGTATGTATGTATATATATATATATATATATATATATATATATATATATATATATATATATATATATATATATATATATATATGTATGTATATATATATATATATATATATATATATATATATATATATATATATATATATATATATATATATATATATATATATATATATATATATATATATATATATATATATATATATATATATATATATATATATATATATATATATGCATATATATATATATATATATATATGTGTGCATATATATATATATATATATATATATATATATATATATATATATATATATATGTATATAGATATATATATATATATAGATATATATATATAGATATATATATATATATATATATATATATATATATATATATATATATATATATATAGATATATATATATATATATATATATATATATGTATGTATATATATATATATATATATATATATGTGCATATATATATATATATATATATATATATATATATATATATATATATATATATATATATATATATATATATATATATATATATATATATATATATATATATATATATATATGCATATATATATATATGTGCATATATATATATATATATATATATATATATATAGATAGATATATAAATATATACATATAGATAGATATATATATATATATATAGATAGATATATATATATATATATATATATATATATAGATATATATATAGATATATATATATATAGATATATATATATATATATATATATATATATATATATATATATATATGCAATACATACATGGATAATTATATGCTAATATTTCAATATGTTTATTATTTAAATACTTTCCTTTTTAATTTTAAATGAAAAGTTATGAGAGAGAGAGAGAGAGAGCCTCGCGCTGGCTTTCCAGCCACACCTCCACCTAGGCAGTAGATAACAGCAGAACTTATTTGACTCGTCCGTAATAGCGTAATATTCAAGAATTTATAATTCAACTGCCCAATAACCTATCTCAAGTGCGGTGAATGTGGATAGTTTGCATTATCAATGATGAAATATAATTTTTACTTTTTCGATTTCTTAAATAATTTCGTATTCATTCGTAATATAAATTACATTATTAACATATAAAATTCATTTCCAGTCTACAAAAAATACGAAAAGAAACGAGAAGGAAAGAACATTTAAAGAAACTCATATAGAGGCAGCCAATGACGTCCTTTGTTACAACAGAAGTATGCGTTCATTCGTGAACCATGTAAACAAGATACGTCACTCCAGGATTACCAATCCCTATCTTCTTCTTCTGTGTAGTCTAAGTAGGAATGTGTATCGAAATATTTGTTGGCAACTGTACATAAGAATTTGTATTTTATTGGCAAGGTATAATTAAGATACGTTTGGTGTAAGATGAACACTGAGAAAAATGTGGTAATTTCGTCGCGAGTAATTTTTTAATGCAGGGGTTGTTTTGTCACAGTAGCATTTAGTCTGCTTATACGTATGCGCGGATGGTAATGGATTTGCTTCGTCTCAGCAATGAATTAGTTCTTGACCTCCAAGGTTGTGCCCGTAACTACAAAGTTTTCTCGTGGATTAAGTATTGAGATATGATGATGGTAGTACCACAGGGTACTTAAGAATTTGTATTTTATTGGCGAGGTATAATTAAGATATGTTTGGCTTAAAATGAACACCGAAAAAAATGTGGTAATTTCGACGCGAGTAATTTTTTAATGCGGGGGTATGTCTGTCACAGAAGCATTTGGTCTATTACTACCCGTGGCGAGAATTGTAAGGTCTGACTGGTGTGGTGGTAGAAGTTATATTTTGAATTACATCGCTTTATGACTGAATGAAAGTAATTCTATTACAGTTAAACACATGTTTAATTTTTTAGATGTACTAAACTGATTACAGGGTTTGCAGTGGGAGGAGTTTAATGGAATCATACGTCTGACAGCACCTGGAAAAAAAAAAGGTGGAGATTCAGGAGAAAAATGACAATTAACCCAGATATCAGAAGGAAAAGGTGATGTAAAAACGAAAATTTC
>NC_089759.1:33299156-33346656 GCF_040412425.1 Macrobrachium rosenbergii
TTAGGGGGTAGTGATCCCCGCTATGCTTCTTTGCATATAAAGTGGCTTATCTGGTTCCTCCCCTTTGACGCTTTCTGTAGGTCAGTGGATAAAGCGTTGACCTATTTCTTCAGTGTTCGATAGTTGGGATTCCCATGAAAGGAGGCTATTGTTAGCATCTGTTTTCAGGCGATACTGCTTTTTCCCAAATATTATTATTATTATTATTATTATTATTATTATTATTATTATTATTATTATTATTATTATTATTATTATTGAGAAATGAATAAGGTAATTTTGTCTTACTACCTCTCAGAAAAGAAAATCGATTGTGTCAGGAATATTAGTTTTTTAAGGAAAATATAACCAAATAAGGATTATGTAGCGGTGGTCGGTTATGACGCACTTAAATATGGCTGTTTCGTATTCATGGTCAAGGATATTTTATACGCTGAAATATGATGCCGTTTATTTTTCGCCCCGTCTCTATTTGAAAATATGAATGCATAAGGAAGGTTTAAAATATTACTGACTGCCTGAAGATAGAATTTTTAAAATCTTTTACCGAGCAAAAAATGCTTACAATGAATAGAGAAATGATGTTATTTAAAATCCATGAATGGAAACCAGAAAAGTGATATCTGTTCAGAATACAACCTCAGAATATCAGGACTGGTAATTCGTTGCATATGTATAAAATCTGAGCTTTTCTGGGTGAAGTAAAATACAAGGAAATATAGATTGTATTAACCATTGAAAGGGCCATATGAAATACGAATCTAAAACTAATTCGCTTTCAAAAAGAAAATGAAAAAAGGAAAAACAGAAACAAGAAAGTCTGTGGTTATTAACTGCTGTTGGAAAAGGGGAAGAAAAAAAGTGCCTCACCTCCCTGAACCGATTGTCCAAGACTTTTGAAATAAAAAAAAAATAATCCCAAATTTTGGGAGACATTTCAAAATTGATATGGTTAGCTATGAGTCACATTGAAATCTAAAAGTAGTTACAAGTTTTTTTCTTATTTAAAAATAAGATCATTACATGTTAGTTGTAGTAGAACTTTTGGGAAAAAAGTTAACATTTATAAAGAACCAAAGATTTGGTAAAAATCAAGGCGGTTATGCTTCACATGCAGGATTAGTTGAAATTTTCAAAGATATTAGAAAATCAAGTGTTCGCCTTTGATGAGACTTCTCGATAAACGTATATTCAACGGGATAGATAAAATCACTAACAAGTAGTCCTGCCCGTGTGGTAATGAATAACAAATGACAAATCGGGTACCTACAGACATACGAGTACTGAATATATATACATGTATATATATATATATATATATATATATATATATATATATGAACATATATATATAAACAATTATATATGAATGAATTTTATCACATCACCGTGATTCATATGCAAGCATTAAGCCACAAATATCCTTTAATATCCAATTCGTTTTGCCTCGGAAATAATATATTTTCATATATGTTAAACAAAGGGGAATTTTTTTACTTGATAAGTTCGTCGTCTCGTGGGCTCCAACTACAGAAGACAAGAACTCAGGACTACAGTGGCGCGCATTAAACCACACGGCCATCAAGTGGGGTATAAGTTGATACTGACTCCTACCTACAAATCACTGTCGAACTCAGGTATTTGTAATTAGAATCGATATCAACCCAGGTATTTGTAATTAGAATCGATATCAACCCACCTCTACCATGTTAACCATGTAGTGCGTTTGTTGCACGCACCCACATTATGAATGAATTTCATCACATCACTGGGATTCATATACAGGCATTAAGCTAGAAATGTCCTTTAATATCCAATCTGCTCTACCTCAGAAATAACATATTTTTCATATATGTTACCCAAAGGGGAATTTTTTAGTTGATAATAAGTTCGTCATATTGTGGGCTTACACTACGGAAGACAAGAACTCAGGACTACAATGACGTGCATTAAACCAAATGGCCATCAAGTGAGGTATAAGTTGATACTGACTCCTACCTACAAATCACTGTCAAACTCAGGTATTTGTAATTAGAATTGATATCAACCCACTTCTACCATGTTAACCATGTAGTGCGTTTGTTGCACGCACCCATATTATGAATGAATTTTATCACATCGCTGTGATTCATATACAAGCATTAAGGTAGAAATGTCCTTTAATATCCAATTTGCTCTACCTCAGAAATAATATATTTTCATATATGTTATCCGAAGGGGAATTTTTTTAGTTGATAATACATTCGTCGTTTTTTGGGCTTAAACCATGGAAGACAAGAACTCAGGACTACAGTGACGCGCATTAAACCACACGGCCATCAAGTGAGGTATAAGTTGGTACCGATTCCGACCTGCAAATATAGCTGCGTGCGACAGACGCACTACATGGTGAACATGGTAGAGGTGGGTTGATATCGATTCTAATTACAAATACCCGAGTTCAACAGTGATATGTAGGTGGGAGTCGGTATCAACTTATACCTCACTATATGGCTGTGTGGTTTAATGCACGTCACTGTAGTCCCGAGTTCTTGTCTTACATGGTTCGAGCCCACGAGACAACGAACTTATTATCAACTAAAAAAAAATCCCCTTCGGGTAACATGTATGAAAATATATTATTTCCGAGGTAGAGCGAATTGGATATTAAAGGACATTTGTAGCTTAATGCTTGTATATGAATCACGGTGATGTGATGAAATTCATTCGTAATATGGCTGCGCATGACAAGTGCTCTACATGGTTAACATGGTATAGGTGGGTTGATATCGATGCTAATTACAAATACCTGAATTCGACAGTGATACTTAGGTGGAAGTCGGTATCAGCTTATACCTCACTTTATGGCCGTGTGGTTTAATGCACGTCACTGTAGTCGTGAGTTCTTGTTTTCTGTGGTTCGAGCCCACGAGACGACAAACTTATTATCAACTAAAGATTCCCCTTCGGGTAACATATATGAAAATATATTATTTCCAAGGTAGAGCGGATTGGATATTAAGAACATTTGTAGTTTAATGCTTGTATATATATATATATATATATATATATATATATATATATATATATATATATATATATATATATATATATATATATATATATATATATATATATATATACACACACACACACACACACACACACACACACACACACACACACACACACACATGTACACGTGTGTGTGTGCTCGGTTGTGCCGGGCACCAGTAAAATGAATGAAACAGGCTATGAGTCCAGAGCGGTTTCATCTTTAGTTTTGAAGACATCTTTACTAGGTCTTGAACAGTATGGTAGAGAATTATAGTTTATATGCCCGGGTGGCAGTACGAAGAAAGGCACACGAAAATTGGAATGTAAATTCACAATAGTGGATATCTAGATAAATAAATAAGTATTTTCCATGTGCTCTTTCTACCGGACAAATGCAGGTCTGATTCCTGTAAACAGAAATGCCATCGGGATTATGTGAGAAATTCTTTTGAGATATAATTCTTTCTCCAGGGATCAGGCGGCAACCCCATGGGTAAGATCCTGTGCAACAAAAATGCTCATCAACAAGACTCGAGATATAATAGATACCTGACATTATCTACTTTCTTTCTTCAATAACGTAAAAATATTCTAATAACTCTCCGTAACATCAAATAAACTATATTTTCGCTAAAATTTAAACTTTTCAACAACTCTTTTATGCATGAAGCATTAGCAGCGAAAGATATCCAGATCAGAAGAGAATTACAGTTCCATGAGAATTCATAAAATAGATCTTCATGTTACTATTAAGCTCATTACTGTGTTTTGCATTCAGGCAAAATTGAGGCTTACATGCTTGCATCCAAGTCATTCTTGCATTACAACCGCTTATTCTTTTAGTTATTTCAGAGACTTAGCGCTTTGTTTGCATAAGCCTTCCGATTGCACTGGCAATGTGCTTGTACGGAAAGCTGATTAGAATATATATATATATATATATATATATATATATATATATATATATATATATATATATATATATATATATATATATATACATATACATATACACATGCACATACATACACACACACACACACTAGCTGACCAAACTGGCACTGCCTGGAAAACTCTGAATGACAGTGTGTGTAGGGGGAGGGGAAATGGAAAGGGAAAGGGGATAGGGAGATAAAGGGAAGAGGAGGGGGAAGGTATAGGGAAGGGAGAAAGGAGAGGGGGAGAGGTTTGTGTTGATGGTCCGACCGACAGCTCCACTTTTTTCATGCGAACATTCACTCACCCTTCGAACAGTTGTGGGTGAACTGACAGGTATTACTATGGTGACTGTCCCTTTTATCCAGGTATTACTGTTCTGTCTGTCCCTTTTATCCAGGTATTACTGTTCTGTCTGTCCCTTTTATCCAGGTATTACTGTGGTGACTGTCCCTTTTATCCAGGTATTACTGTTCTGTCTGTCCCTTTTTTCCAGGTATTGCTGTGGTGAGTGTCCCTTTTATCCAGGTATTACTGTTCTGTCTGTCCCTTTTTTCCAGGTATTGCTGTGGTGAGTGTCCCTTTTATCCAGGTATTACTGTGCTGTCTGACACTTTAACCAGGTATTACTGCACTGTCTGTCACCTTTAGCCAGCTATTACTGTGCTATCTGTCCCTTTTATCCAGGTGTTACTGTGGTAACTGTCTCTTTTACACAGGTATTATTATGTTGTCTGCCCCCCTTTAGCTAGGTATTACTGTGCTGTTTGTCCCTTTTAACCAGGTATTACTGTGCTGTCTGTCCCCTTTAACCAGGTATTACTGTGCTGTTTGTCCCCTTTAACCAGGTATTACTTCAAGGTCTGTCCCTTTTATCCAGGTATTATCCTGGTGACTGTCCCTTTTATCCAGGTATTACTATGCTGTCTGCCTCGTTTAACCAGGTATTTGTGACTGTCCCTTTTATCGAGGTATTACTGTGGTGACTGTCCCTTTTATCTAGATATTACTGTAGTGACTGTCCCTTTTTATCCAGATATTATTGTACTGTCTGTCCCTTTTATCCAGGTATTACTGTGGTGACTGAAAAGCATTTTCAATATATTTCTGTGGTCTTGAGCACGATATGAGGTATGATAAACCCGTAGAGTTCATTTACCACTAAAGTTACAAAGGGAAGGGGGATGGAGAAGAAGGGGGCGAGGGTACAGGTTTAAAACTTACTTTATTATGTACATTGGGTCAAATGGTGGCCACGTGCCAGATTTTGTCTGGATCGGTCAAGCGGTTTGGATTTCTATTGCGCACAGATCTACAAATAAACATACAAACAGTCATTTTTTATATATAAGAATATATGTTTGTATATATATATATATATAATATATATATATATATACATATATATATATATATATATATATATATATATATATATATATATATATATATATATATATATATATATATATATATATATATATATATATATATATATATATATATATAGGTAGATTAGATGAGATTAGTTTAAATTAGATGTATAGGTATAGATATTTAATTGTAATAGCCACAATGCCCTCTTAACTACCTTGAATTCTTCGCACTCTTTTGGATACGCTTGTCACTACAAAGCCTTAAGATCCAAGTGCAAGAAATATGAAGAAATTCTGATGTGCAGTAGCAGGGAACAAACCCAGGCACACTGATCAGAATGAGGTACTTCGTTCTGATTAGGGAGCCCGGGTTCGTTTCCTGCTACCAGACATCAGAGTTTCTTCATATTTCTTGCACTTGGACTTAAGGCTTTGTAGTGACAAGTGTATCCAAAAAGCATGAAAAGAATTTGAGAAAGTTATGAGGGCATTGTGGCTATTACAATTAAATATGTATCTGGTAAAAAGTGACCAGTAGATTCTACATATAGATATATCTATATATATATCTATATCTATATATATATATATATATATATATATATATATATATATATATATATATATATATATATATATTAAAATTTCTTCCTTTAAGGATCTCTTTACAACAAAAATACTCGTCAACGAAAGATGTTATTCATACTCGACAACTCGACATTATTTTTATTCTAATTTTAAATAATGTTAAGATATTCACATAACTTACCAAATCACCAAATAAAAATACATTTGGTTATTATTAAAAGAACTCACCTACAGTAAGAAGCATCAGCGACAAAAGAAAGCTGGGTCTCAAGAAAATTACAATTCCACGAGAATGATAAAGTACACCTTCATGTTAATATTGTGCTCCTAAAGTGTTGTGCACTCAGACATAATGGAGGTTTTCACGCTCCTCTCCAGGCCATCCTTTCCGTAGTACGACCTATTCCTTTCAGTTGTTTCAGTTACCAATGGTAATGGGTCTACCTATCTCCCCAACGTAAATCTCATTACAGTTGCTGCATAGTATTTTGTAACCTCCCGCGCCTGCTCCTTTTTTATGTAAGTGTGCGTTAACGAGCGAACTCCCGAAGGATTTGGGATAATGGAAAATGAATGGATCGTTAGATTTGAGGTGTTCTTTAGCTTTCTTGATATTTTTGTTGCAAATAAGCTTTATTTGTTGTTAAAATCTATTTGTTGTTTGTGGGACCTCTGTAGTACATTCTATTCGCTTCATTTAATGGCCTCGATAGTGTATGGTGGGTAGTGCTTTTGACAGATCGTATCAGTTCTTTTTCTGAGTACCCATCTGAACATATCCCATTCCCTCTGAGAAATAGATTGCATCCAACCATGATCTTTAAAGGGACATCGCAGTAGCTTAGGAAATGTGATTATAAGAAACAGCGAAAGTGGCTTACTATATACTGCGAAGGCTTGTGTATCTGTTCTGTGCTCTTACGATTAATACATCTAGAAAGGGCAATTTTCCGTCTTTTTCTCATTTTGTTTTACATTTTATGGTCGGAACTAGCGAGTTCAGTCTATTATAAAAATCCATTGAAATCTCCCCAGCTGTTGTCCCAGAATGTAAAAACATCATCTACGTATCTAAGCCAGATCCGGTTGTAGTGTATGATAGACGACAAAATTTCCGTTGCAAAGTATTCCATTCACAGGTTCGCTAGAAGAGGGGACTGCCCCTGCTACAGCCGACGTTTTGTTTGTCACAATTGACATTAAAAGGGAAAATATTTAGTTACATAGTGAGGTTAACTAGTTCTAGTGTTTCGTTAATACCAAGAGGAAAATGTTCTTCAAATGGATCTAACTTCTTTAGAAAATTCATCAGTGATGGGGGCTTGATTTAGGATTCTAGGTCTAGGCCGAGGATTTTGATGTTTACATCAAATTGTTGAATGTTTGTATAAACTCCTCTGTATGTTTTATGGGGGAGGATTAGGTTCCTAAGAAAGGTGATACCAGGTTTGCAAGCCATTTGGATAATTTACCTATAGAGCCCTTGCTGGATATTATGGGGCATAGAGGAATCCCCCTCTGAGTTTTTGGTAGGCAATAAAAATAGGGGTGGAATCTCTCTCTTTGTGCTATTGGGAGGCCATAAAATAGGGGTTGATTATCTTTCATGATTCTAGGAAGTCTATCTTCTTATTACCCCTGAGGTTCTGACTTATTTATATTAAATTGGGCAGCAATATTTGTTGTGGGATCTTTCATGATTCTAGGAAGTCTTTGTATTACCCTCTGTGGTTCTGACTTTTTATTAAATTGGCCATCAGTATTTGTTGTGGGATCTTTCATATGTCTCCTCATCGTTTTTAAAAGTTCTTGAGCTTTACTGACATGAGTCTCCTTATCTAAGAGAACTAACTATCTTCCCGACTTATCAGATATTTTGTGATGATATGCTCCCTTTTCCGTAACCTAGGAAAGAAAGTAACATGTGGTGCAGTTTTAATTAACATGTTTATTTAAAACTATGAATTCAAGACAGAACTATTATTAACCTCAGGAAAGAAAAAAGTGTTTTCTATATAACAGTACACATATTTTACATAAATTTTCCTGCATCTCTGAGTTATAAAAGTCCAAAACCAGTAGAGTAGGTTCACCATTACCTGGGACATTTTTGGGATAAAATGTTACAGCTAAGGGCAGAATAACTTCAGTATAAAAAGCAACCTAGACTATTTCAGACTCCTGGCAGAAATCTATGGCAGGCAAAAACAGGAATGGCCAACCTGTGTTGTTTACTAGCTTTAGCCAAGTCATTTAAGAATTTTGTGGTAGACGATGTTTTTGTTTTTCCTTTGTTGATGGTCATTGCAAAAGTGAGCCTGAGGTGAAATTGGATCCTCTTGAAGGTGAATGGGATATTGTCCACAATCATTGGGATTTGTGGGATGAAGGGGTCTTCTCCTCTTCTGCATCCAGTTAGGGAAGAAGGGTCCTGATAATCAGACGTGTCCTGTTGCACAACTTAGGACTCTGCAGGTTTCAAAGCAGGATTAGTGCACCAACTTTCAGGTTCAGGATGTGGGGCAGATACCCAGACAGCTCCAAGTTCAGGAATTCCATTAGGTAGTTGACGACTTAGTTTGGATCCGTGAAAAGTGTTGATGGAGTGGTAGGAACATTCCCTGGATCTGCAAGTTGATGTTCTTCATAGTCTCGTGTGGTGTGTCCAGAATCACTCTTTCCTGAAGCCAATCGTGCTTGCGGTAGTTTCTTTGGTTGTTGGGAAACACTGCTGCCTCCAATTCTTGTTGGGTAATGATGACCAGGGTGCAAAAGCTCTCCGGGAATGCGTTAAGTCCTGTCTGGGCATCATCAGGGGCCTTCCCATTTCCCCAGGTGATAAGCTGCTTGGAACACAGTCCAGCCAGAGGACCGCCAGACAACTGCACCCATGAGTCATGTTCATGGTCAGCTTTTAACGTTTTGACTCTCCACAGGTAAGACATCTTAAGGCAGGCATTCATTTCATCAGCAATGGTGCCCTGGACGATCACTGGCAAAGTGTGGTGATAGTCCCCAGCCAAAAGAACAGTGATGCCTCCTATCCCACTCCCCAGGTCCTGCAATGTGAAGTCCAAAGCCTTGAAAACTTGTTTGTTGGCCATGGTGCATTCATCCCAAACGATGAGACTGAACTGCTGAAGGACTTTGGCGCGGCCGAATGTCACAGACAGAAGCCTCCTTGCAGAGAGCCAATTGAGCGGCCATTTCAAAGCAGAGTGGGCAGTGCAACCTCCATCCAGAAGCATGGCCGCAATTCCAGAGGAAACCAAACCAAGGCAATCTTTTGCTTCTGACGAACTTTGGCAAAAATGAGGTTAATGAACATTTTTCCAGTTCTGCTAGAAGCATCCAGGAAGATCAGGCCACCCACTTGGCCATTGACATGGCTCAGAACGGAGTCCTAGGCTCTCTACTGGTTTGACATCAGCAGGGGTTTCTTTTCTGCAACAAACTGGACAAAGTTATCAGGCCTGTAGCTGGTCTCACAAAGAACCTCTCGGCACAGCTGGTCAGTATTCTGATCATCTGGAGGGGAAGGCAAGCTGTAAGTCTTCAGAGTTTTCTCTGACATTACCAGACACACACTCCAACTCCCACAAATTCTTTCCATAGATGGCATACAGAAGTCAATGGTCTGGGTCAGGTTATCTCACCTCGCTTAATGCAGAACATCTTCACTCATCGCCATCCTGTACTTCTCCCAGAGTTGAAGGGGCTTGGATGTGACGCAGGTGGTGAGCAAAACGACAGAAGGTGTCTAATTTTCCTTGGCAGCTGTGACCAGGGCGAGTTGTTCTCCAACAAACCTTGCCCTTCACAGGCCTCTCCCTGAAAGTTTTCGCTGGCTTGACCGTCCACATTTTCAGACTCGCAATGACTTGGGTCCCTGTGCAACGTGTAGAAACATTTGACACTGGAAGGAAGGACCATGCAGACATGTCTCAGGTCTTCGGTCAATTTGACTCCTGGGTAGCCGTTGGCGTCCTTGCCCTACTTTTTGCTACTGGAATCCCAGGTAGAGTACTTGGCCACATCAGGGTAAAGTGGCATCTTTGTGAAGGGGTCTTCCCGACACTGCCCAAAGAAGGCCGTCAAGGCGAGGCCTGTACTTGCTCCAGTTGGAACCCATCTAGCCTGAAGTAGGCTCTCTGACCATTTCTCAGGTAAACACTGAACTTTAGCATGGTTGTGTTCCTGTCATGGATCTGGAAGCTCAAATCTCCAAATGGCTTCACTGCTGCCATAGTACCTGCCGAGTTGGAAGGCCTGGGCTGGTATGTCTGTATCTAAAACTTGACTTGGGCACCAATGTTGTTGATGTACTTGATAGACTTCACCAAATTGCACCACTCGACGATGATGTGGGCTTGGAACATCTTTAAGAGGAGCGGATTGTACAGCACAACCCATCTGTTGTCCACCTCAACCAGATAGTACTCTTGGGCGAGTCTCCTGTTGATCATTGCCATGAACCTGCCAGCTCCTGGTTTTTGCTTTCAGTAGAGGGGGTTATCTGTCTTCTCCAGTTTCTGTTTCACTGACGAGTTCCTTCGGAAACTTATTTGAAGAGTTCCCGTCAACCATGCATGGTAAGCTTCAGTTGATGTTGCCGCAGGGACTGTGGATCATGTGTTCTTGGTGATGATGGCGTGGAGCAGGGGCTCTTCTTGAGGGTCCGGAATTTCTATGCTGATCACTTTGTTGATGTTGAGCGTGGGGAAGGCTGCCCTTTGTCACTACATGGTGTACATCCAGCACTGGGTTTCCCAGAAGATGTGCGACTTGATGGTAAGCCAACCATCTTGGTCAGTTTGTGTTTGAAGACCCTGGCGATAAGGTCACGGTGGTGGGAAGGTGACTGCCAAGAAAGCAGCTGCTGCTGAATTTCCAGCTTGGGTTGCACATGAAGATTATGATAAGGTCACATCTTGGGTGTACTCTTGCATGTGCCTGGGACATCTGGTGTGGCTGGAGGTGGATGTAGTTGGTGGCATGCAACTCCTGCTGGCGGGTCTGAATGTAGTGAAGCCTTTCGCTCTCAATTTTGATATACACGTCCACGACAAACTGGTGAAATGGCATTCTTTACTTCAAAAGGTGGATTGCAACATGATTCCTTAGGCATAGTAGTCTTGAGACAACTTTCTTTCCTTTACCGGTTGCCAGATTAGTCTGAGGGAATGTTGAAGTAGTAGCTGTCTTCGCCTTGCCATAAGATCAGAGGATACAGCAGGGAGTCATAGGACCTGAGGTTGTTGGCCATCCTCTGAACTGTCTGGTTTCTCTTGTGAATGAGGAATGTTTAAGTAGTAGCTGTCCTTGCTTTGCCAGAAGATCAGAGGATACTGTTGTTGCCCTTGCCTGTTGGAGCCTGACCACCCTGTTCCGGTTCTTCCACTGATCTGGATGCAGCAAGTTTTGTCTTCTGAGTTTCCAGTCTGGCCTCCCTCTGTTTTGGTACTTCCGCTGCTCTGGATGCACCATCTGTTTTGTCCTCTGGACTTCCAGTTTGGCGTCCCTCTGTTCCGATCCTTCTGCTGCTCTGGATGCAGCTACTCTCGTCCTTATATCTACCAGCCTGGTCTCCCTCTGTTACGGTATTTCCGCTGCTCTGGTTGCAGCAACTCTTGTCCTTTGGGCTTCGAGTCTGGCCTCTCTCTGATCTGATGTTTCCACCACCCTGTATGCTGCAGTCCTTGGCCCAACGGAAGGCTGTTTCTTTCGCAGCATATTTTCTGAAAAACAATTGGATCATTGTTATTTTAAGGTTTAATTTGTCATTATGCAAAAAAGACAATGCCATTACATTGTCATTATACAACAAAGACTATTCAAAGTTATTTTATGGCAACTCTAATATTTTGTGAAGAAAAATCCTTATTTTAATAGGTATAATAAATGTTGCATGCAATTCTAAGCAATTGAATATGCAAATGGCCACATTTGAACTTGAACTTGGGGTGTTGGCCAAAGGTCCTAGGCTCTTACCTAAATGCTTCCAGTCTGGTCCCCTCCTGATCTAAATTTTCAACCACCCTATATGCCGCATTCCTTTTGTTTCCTGAAGTCTTTGGCCCAATGGAAGGCTGCTTCTTTCGTGGCATATTTTCTGGAAAACAATTGGATCACTTATTTAAAGGTTTAATTTGTAATTTTTGCATTGAAATGTGCAGGCTTTTTCCTAAAAGATTGAATGCCTTCACAAAGTTAACTAAGTTTGGGACCTTTTTTAAAATAAAGAAAAATCTTTATTAAAATAGCAATAATAAATGTTGCATGCAATTCTATGCAATTGAATATGCAAATGGACTAAGAAAATGGCCACATATGAACTTAGGGGATTACCCCTACGCTAGGGTGTTGGCCAAATGTCCTCTAGGCTCTTACCTAAATGCTTCCAGTCAGGCCTCCCTCTGATCTGATGTTTCCACCACCTTATATGCTGCATTCCTTTTGATTCCTGAAGTCTTTGGCCCAACGGAGGGCTGTTTCTTTCGTGGCGTATTTTCTGAAAAACAATTGGAGCATTGTTATTTTAAGGTTTAATTTGTCACTTTTGCATTTAAATGTGCAGGTTTTTTCCCTAAAAGACAATGCCTTCACAAAGTTATCTAAGTATGGCACCTTTAAGAAAAATCCTTATTAAAATAGCAATAATAAATGTTGCATGCAATTCTATGCAATTGAATATGCAAATGGCCTAAGAAAATGGCCACATTTGAACTTAGAGGATTACCCCTAAGCCAGGGTGTTGGCCAAAGTTCCTAGGCTCTTACCTAAATGCTTCCAGTCAGGTCTCCCTCTGATCTGATGTTTCCACCACCCTAAATGCTGCATTCCTTTTGGTTCCTGAAGTCTTTGGCCCAACGGAAGGCTGTTTCTTTGGCGGCATATTTCCTGAAAAAATAATAATTTTTAATGACCAAATCATAAGGAAGGTATTAATTTTAATTTTTGCATTTAAAGGCGCAGGTATTTTCTAGAAGACAATGCCTTCATATTTAACTAAATATTTGGCGCTTTCAAATATTTTGAATGTAGAAGTAAGAAAAATGCTATTTTAATAATAGCAAGTATAAAAGTTCCATGTAATCCTATACAACTGAATATGCAATGGCCTAAGAAAATGACAGCATTTGAACTTTCCCCTAACCTAGGATCCTAGGCTCTTTAACTCTTCCATTTTGTGTAAAAGCATGAAAATAACTAAATGCCTTCATATTTCACTTAAAGATTTGGCACCTTTAAATACAGATATTGCAAGCAATTCTATGCAACTGAATATGAAAACATATAGGCTGCCTGCATGCTTACGTAACCTAAGGTTCATGACTGCCTACCAAAACTCTCTTCCATTTCATGTAAAACCATGAAAACATGCCGAAACTGCATATATAGATGTTACATGAAATCCTATGGAACTGAAAATGCAAATGTCCTTAGAAACGGCCACATTTGAACTTACCCCAACTATGGTACTGGCTTATAAGGTACTAGGCTCTTACCTAAACTCCTCTATTTCGTGTAAAACCATGACCATAACTACTGAAATTGCATATACAGACATTGCATGTAATCCTGTGTTATTGATTATGCAAATGGGCTAAGAAAAAAGCCGCATTTGAACTTAGGGGTTTTAGCGTAAGGTCCTAGGACCTAGGCTCTTAAATGTACTCTACCAGTCTGGCCTCCCTCTAATCTGATGTTTCCACCGCCCTGTATACTGCATTTCTCTTCACTCCTGGAGTCTTTGGCCCGACAGAAGGCCGTTTCTTTGGTGGCATATTTTCTGAAAAATAATTGTATCATTGTTATTTTAAGGATTACATATAATTTTAATTTTTGCATTTAAATGCACAGGCATTTACTAACAGACAATGCCTTCACAATTACCTTACTCTAAAATTTGGCACCTTCAAATATTTTGAGGGTAAAAATAAGAAAAATCCTTATTAAAATTTCAAGGATAAATGTTTCATGCAATCCTACACAATTGAATAAGCAAATGGCCTAAGAGAATGACCACATTTGAACTTGCCCCTAAGCTAGGGTCCTAGGCTCTTACCTAAACCTTTCCATTTCGTGTAAAAGCATGAAAATAACTAAATGCCATAATTTTTCACGTTATCTAAGATTTGGCGCCTTCAAATATAGATATTACATGTAATTCTATGCAACTGAATATGAAAATTTAATTTAATATGGCCACCTCCATGCTTGCGTAACCTAGGGTAGTAGCCTAAGGTTTGTGACAGCCTGCTTAACCTCTTCTTCTTCATGGAAAACTAGGAAAATAACTACTGAAATTGCATATATAGATGTTGCATGTGCACCTGTGAAACTATATATGCAAAAGGCCTAAGAATATGACTGCATTTGAACTTACCCACAAACTAAAGTGCTGACCTAAGATTACAGGCTCTCACCTAAACTCCATCTCGTGTAAAACCGCGAAAATCACTAAATGCCGATTTGGCGCCTTCAAATACAGAAGTTGCATGCAATTATATGCAACTGCATATGAAAATTGCATTTAATATGACTACCTTCATGCTTATGTGACCTAGGATGGTAGCCTAAGGTTCATGACAGCCTACCCAACCTTTCTTCTTTTTCATGTAAAACTATGAAAATAACTACTGAAATTACATACAGTATATAGACATTGAATGCAATCCCATGCAATTAAATATGTAAAGGGTCTAAGGGAATGGCCAAAACAACTTAAATTGAAGCTAGGGAGCTGGCCTAAGTTCCAAGGCTTTTACCTAAACTCTTCCATTTCTTGTTAAAGCATGAAAATAACTAAATGCCCTCACATTTCACTGAACTTGAAAGATTTGGCGCCTTTACTTACAGATAGTGCATGCAATTCTATACAACT
This sequence comes from Macrobrachium rosenbergii, assembly GCF_040412425.1. Classification (NCBI taxonomy): domain Eukaryota; kingdom Metazoa; phylum Arthropoda; class Malacostraca; order Decapoda; family Palaemonidae; genus Macrobrachium; species Macrobrachium rosenbergii. The sequence continues at coordinate 33,313,980 of NC_089759.1, forward strand.
GAACATGAAAATTGCATTTAATATGACCACTTCCATACTCATGTAACCTAGAGTAGCAGCCTAAGGTTCATGACAGCCCACCTAAACTCTCTTCCACTTTGTGTAAAACCATGAAAATAACTGCTGAATTTCATATATATAGGTTAAAACCAATCCTATGCAATTGAATATGCAAATGGCCACATCTGAACTTATCCCTAAGCTAGGTGTTGGCCTAAGGTTCTAGACTCTTACCTGAATTCTTCCAGTCTGGCCTCCCTCTGATCTGATGTTTCTGCCACCCTGTAGGCTGCATTCCTTTTGGCTCCTGAAGTCTTTGGCCCAACAGAAGGCCTTTCTTTTGTGGCATATTCTCTGAAAAAGTAATAGAATCATTGTTTTTTTAAGGTTTACAAATAAGTTAATTTTTGCTTTTAAATGTACAGGTATAACATTTGCTTTTAAATGTACAGGTATTTACTAAGACAATGCCTTCACAATTACATTCATCTAAAATTTGGCACCTTCCAATATTTTCAGGGTAAAAATAAGAAATAACTTTATTAAAATTGCAAGTATAAATGTTGCATGCAATCCTATGCAACTGAATATGCAAATGGCCTAAGAAAATTGCCGCATCTAATCTTACCCCTTAAGCTAGGGTGTTGCCAAAGGCCTAGGCTTGTACCAAAACTCTTCCATTTTGTGTAAAACCATGGAAATAACTACTGAAATTGCATATATAGACACTACACACAATTCTATGCAATTGAATATGCCGCATTTGAACTTACCCCTAAGCTAGGGTGCTGGCCTAAGGTACTAAGCTCCTATTTCAACTCTTCCATTTTGTGTGAAAGCATGAAAATAACTGAATGCCTTCACATTTCACTCGGCACCTTTAAATACAGATATTGCATGCAATTGAATATGGACACCTCCATAATTATGCAACCCAGGGTGGTAGCGTAAGGTTCGTGGCAGCATCCACCTAAACTCTCTTCCATTTTGTGTAAAACTATGAAGACAACTACTGAAATTGCATATGCAGATGTTGCATGCATGCCTATGCTACTGAATATGCAAATGGCCTAAGAAAATGACTGCATTTAAAGTTACCCACAAGCTAGGGCACTAGCCTAAGGTTCTAGGCTCTCACCTGAACTCTCCCATTTCGTGTAAAATCATGAAAATAACTACAGAAAATGCCTTCTTATTTCACTTTAAGATTTGGCACCTTCAAATACAGATATTGCATTAAATTATAAATAAGAAAAATTGTATTTAATAATATGACTACCTCCAAGCTTATGTGGTGCAATTATAAAATCCACATTTCTGCATAGTATTTGTGTATTGTATAATCATGTAATAGCAAACTATGTCTCCTTATGTTTATTTATGTATACGAGAATAATGCCCTGAACTGCTGTGAATGATTCATGAGTTACGCTTTACATTAAAACCTTCATATGGTGTTGTATGGTAACGTGAAAGCCCGCCCACGAGTCGTTGTATTCTATATGTTGCAATTACTGTATAACCAAGCGTACCATTGTATAAATTTTTAACCAAGTGTACCATTGTATAAATTTTTAAGTTCTTATTTTCCACAAAATGCATTCATTTACTCTTATGATTTGATTTACACTATAATGCATACTATTAACATTTGGATATGACATGTTACGTTGGCACTGTGTCAAGTAAATTGCTAGGAAAGTATGTACCAGCTAACTGATTGGGTGGGTGGAATTTAAGAAGTGGGATAATCACCAACATGGCTGAGGATACCAGCCAAGAATAAACCTCCTTAATCAGTCTTTTGTAATGCCATCCTGTATTACTGGAGCCTTGGGTGAGTCAATTATATATGTATACATATCAGCAAAGTATTACTGTATTCAGAATTGTTTATTTCGTTGTAAGAAGACAATATTTCAGAGTTGTAAAGAGCCACCTAGCTTACCTCATGTGTTGCTTTTGTTCATTGAAATATTGCACAATTATTTCCTAGGCCATTTTATTGTGATTATTCTTGACAACGTATGGGTTGATTACTGATCGAGATATCAATATTGCTTAACTGTTTATTTTGTGAATATTCCTGTCGCTAATATAGCCTACTAACTACTTTGTTCTTTCCACAGGGCTCTTCCTCTGTCTTCACTTCGTAACTCTCAATTCGACTCGCCAACCTCAAGTCCCTGATTTATATTTTCTCTATGGAAATGTATTCTGCTTATTTATGTTACCAGGTTGGATTAATAAAGTAAGGATGAAAGAACTCATCGACTCATTGAACCCTACCTACCCTAATATAGCCTACACAATCATCACCCCTTCTCTTCGCCTAGCACCAAGCATTAGAAAAACCACTATTCCTGCATAAGGTGATCCCTGCACTTACGTAACCTAGGGTGGTAGCCTAAGGTTCATGAAAGCCTACCTAAACTCTCTTCCATTTCATGTACAACCCTGAAAATAACTGCTGAAACTGCATATATAAACGTTACATGAAATCCTATGCAACTGAATATGCAAATGTCCTTAGAAAATGGCCACATTTGAACTTACCCCTACACTACGGGGTTGGCCTAAGGTACTAGAGTGTGGCCTAAGGTACTAGACTCTTACCTAAACTTTTCCATTTCGTATAAATCCATAGAAATAACTACTGAAAGTGAATATACAGACGTTACCTGCAATCCTATGTACAGTAATTGATTATGCAAATGGCCTGGGTAAATACCTAAACTCTTCCATTTCGTGTAAATCCATAGAAATAACTACTGAAAGTGAATATACAGACGTTACCTGCAATCCTATGTACAGTAATTGATTATGCAAATGGCCTGGGTAAATGACTGCCCTTAAGCTTACCCCCACACTGGGGTCTTGGCCAAGGTCCTGGGCTGACCTAAACTCTTCCATTTCTTGTAAAGCCATGGAATATAACTACTGATATTGCTTATGTAGATGTTACATGCAAATTATGCAATTGAATGTGCAAATGGCCTAAGAAAATGGCCACAGTTGATCTTACCCCTAAGCCAAGGTGCTGGCCTAAAGTCTTTGGGTCTTCCATAAACCCTAACATTTCATGTAAAGCATGAAAATAACTAAATGCCTTCACATTTCACTTTAAGATTTGGCAACTTCAAATACAGATATTGCATGCAATTCTGTTAAATAGATTACGAATGACCACCTCCATACTAACATAATCTAGGTGGTAGCCTTAGGTTCATTAACAGCCAACCTAAAGTCTCTTCCATTTTGTATAAAACCATGAAAATAGCTGCTAAAATTGCATATATGGATGTTACAAGCAATCCTATGCAACTGAGTATGCAAATGGCCTAAGAAAATTGGAAACATTTGAACTTACCCCTAAGCTAGGGTGTTGGCCTACAGTCCTAGGCTCTTAGCTAAACACTTCCAGTCTGGCCTCCCTCTGATCCGATGTTTCCGCCGCCCTGTGGGCTGCATTCCTTTTGGCTCCTAAGTCTTTAGCCCAATGGAAGGCCATTTCTTTGGTGGCATATTTTCTGAAGAAAATAATTGAATCATTACTATTTTAAGGTTTAAAAATAATTTTAATTTTTACATTTAAATGCACAGGTATTTTCTAAAGGACTATGTCTCCATAATTAACTATATAAAATTTGGCACCTTCAAATATTTTTAGGGTAAAAATATGAAAAATCCTTATTAAAATAGAAAATATAAACATTGCATGCAATCCTAAGCAACTGAATATACAACATGGCCTAAGAAAATGACCGCATTTGAACTTACCCCAAGCTAGGTTCCTAGGCTCTTACTGAAACTCTTCCATTCCGTGTAAAAGCAGGAAAATAACTAAATGCCTTTAATCTAAGATTTGGTGCCTTCAAATACGGACATTGCATGCAATTGAGTGTGAAAATTACATGCACATGACCACCTACATGCTTACATAACCTAAGGTGGTAGCCTAGGGTTCATGACAGCCTACCTAAACTCTTCCATTCCATGAAAATAACTACTGAACTTACATATACAGATGTTGAATGCAATCCTATGCAATTAAATATTTTTGGCCTACGAAAATGACTGCAATTGAACTTACCTCGAAGCTAGAATGTTGGCTTAAGGTCTTACACTCTTACAATTTTGTGTAAAAGCATGAAAATAACTGAATGCCTTCACATTTCACTTCAACCTTAAAGATTTGGTGCCTTTAAATATAGATACTGCATGCAAATCTATGCAATTGAATATGAAAATCGAATTTATTATGACTACCTCCATACTTATGTAACCTAGGGTGGTAGCCTAAGGTTCATGACAGCCTATGCAAACACTCCTCTGTTTTGTATAAAACCATGAAAATAACTGCTGAATTGTAAATACAGAAGTTACAAGCAATCCTATGCAACTGAATATGCAAATGGCCAAGAAATAGGAAACATTTGATCTTACCCCTAGGCTAGGGTGTTGGCTTAGGGTAAGGTCCTAGGCTCCTACCTAAACTCTTCCAGTCTGGCCTCCCTCTGATCTGATGTTTCGGCCACCCTGTAAGCTGCATTCCTTTTGGCTCCTGAAGTCTTTGGCCCAACGGAAGGCTGTTTCTTTGGTGGCTTATTTTCTGAAAAAGTAAGAGAATCATTGTTTTTTAAGGTTTACAAATAATTTTAATTTTTGCTTTTAAATGCACAGGTATTTACTAAAAGGCAATGCCTTCACAATTAACTTCAACTAAAATTTGGCACCTTCAAATATTTTAGGGGTAAAAATAAGAAATATCCTTATTAAAATCACAAGTATAAATGTTCCATGCAATCTCTATGCAACTGAATGCGCAAATGGCCTAAGAAAATGTCCGCATTTGAACTAACTTACCTTCAAGCTAGGGTGCTGGTCTAAGGTCCTAGGATCTTTCCTAAACTCTTCTATTGTGTAAAACCATGAAAATAGCTAAATATCTTCACATTTCACTTTAACTAAGATTTGGCACCTTCAAATACAGATACTTCATGCAATTCTGTGCAACTGAAAACAAAAATTGCATACAATGTAAATGCCTACATTCTTACGTAACCTAGGGTGGTAGCCTAAGGTTCATGACAGCCTACCTTAACACTCTTCCATTTCATGTAAAACCATGAAAATAACTACTGAAACTGCATATATAGACATTACACATAACTCTAGGCAATTGAATATGCAAATGTTCTAAGAAAATGGCCACTTGAACTTACCCCTAAGCTAGCATGCTGACTTAAGTTCCTAGGCTCTTATGTAAACTTCAATTTTAAATAAAACCATGAAAATAACTACTGAAATTGAATACGTAGATGTTACATGCAATCCTATGCAACTGATTATGCAAATGGCCTGAGAAAATGGCTGCATTTGAACTTACCACTAAGCTAGGATGTTGGCCTAAGGTCCTAGGCTCTTACATAAACTCTTTCATTTTGTGTAAAGCCATGGAAATAACTGATGAAATTGTATATACAGACATTACATGGAAATCTGGGGGGGGGGGGGTGTCCAGGGGCTGGAGACCCCCCGCCAAGTAATACTACTTGGTTAGGTTAAGCTACATTAGGCTACGTTAGGTTAAGGGATGTTAGGCTACATTAGACTGGGCTATGTTGCCAACTGTGGCTTGGCAGGTATGCTATAATTGTTTGACCTTGTTTTATTCATTCATTATAATGCCATTTTATGTCGACAGTGATTTACCCTACCCAAAATCCTGCATTTCCAAAGAGTCCCCAACCCTGTTGGATGTAGTAGGGGTGTATAGCCTAATAACTCAAAAAACACATTTCCCAAAAGTATTTCTATCATAACTATTCAAAATACATAAAAACTCATAAGGAAATACACAATTACTTCAGAAAAATGGGGGGTAGAACTATATAGTAGCTCCACGGCACTGACGGCACTATAACTTGAATTTTCCTACAGTTTTTTTTATGCTAATTATGAGTTTACCTTTAATTTTTGACGCTCGAGTGTAATTAACCCCTGAAGTCCATCCAACAAGGGGTTTCCATACGCAATCTTTACAAGACAGAGCACGGATACGTCTGTTTTGAACGGTTCACATCCCGTCCGGCAAGTGCAATAACTTGTTAACGTATGGGTACCCACCGCCCCGGCCAGTACTAAACACGGCGAAGGGACATTCCATTTGGCTGACAACAAACAGATGCACCGCCAGTATCAGAACCCTAAAAGTGTAGAAAAAACCAGTTGAAAAGGTAAAAACAGGCGCGGAGCTAATGTATAGAATTACCAAAACGGGGTTTGAACTATTGTAAAAATTTACCTGCATTTGAACATACCCCTAAGCTAGGGTACTCTCCTAAGGTCCTAGTCTTTTACTTAAACTCTTCCATTTCGTGTAAAACCTTGAAAATAACTACTGAAATGAATATATAGACACTGCATTCAATCTTATGCAGCTGAATATGCAGATGACTTAAGAAAAAGGCAGCATTAATGAACTTACCCCTAAGGTAGGGTGCTGGCCTAAGGTCTTAGGCTCTTACCTAAACTCTTCCATTCCTTGTAAAACCTTGAAAATAACTACTGAAATGCATATACAGACACTGCATTCAATCTTATGCAACTGAATATGCAAATGACCTGAGAAAATGGCCGCATTTGGACTTACCCCTAAAGTAGGGTGCTGGCCTAAGGTCCTACATTTTTACACGACTGTATGCAATTGAATACTGCCTCCCTACCTGACTATAGCTTAGGGCCCCATCCAAGGGTCCAACGATCCTAATTCCTAAACACTACTTTAGGAGGTAAAACCGTAAAAAAAAAAACTTGTAAAGTTGCAAATATCAATGGCGGCCTCAGTCACCCCTATACCTAGCCTAAACACAAAGGCCAAGAGGGCTCGTTTTAAAAGCCCTCACATTTAACTTTAAATAAGATTTGGCGTCTTTAAATACAGATACCTTATCTTACCTTTATCTAGGTGGATGCAGTACACTGATTACTGTGTAAGGTTTGCAAATTGCTGGAGAAATGGGGACGTGTTGTCTTGACCTCGTAGGTGGAGGTGTTCCAATAATGTTTCATTTAGCAAAACGGGATCCCTATCAGTGTTACCAGATCTCGTTTGCCATTTGAGGCTGAACTATTTGAAATTATGCTAAATCTATCATAATCATGCTAGTGGGATGGCAAAATTACGCTAATTTTATGCTAAATTACTACTATTTTTTTCACAGTAAATGGATATATATAACATAAAACTATGATTGGCTATTAATAATCATTTGACATTTCTATCAGAGACGTGTCTGGAAGGTATTGGATTTGATATCAAAGTAATCTTTTTTACGATGAATAGGAAATTAAATCAACAGGAAATCATATACTTGTTACAAACTAAACTTATTTTTCGTAAAAGCATTAATAAACAAATTAAAAAAATTCACTCATCTTCAAACCGATGATTTAAAATTGTACAGGTACATAATACCAACTAAAAGTTTTCCTTGTTAAATATGAACTAAATGTGTTAAGTTGATAACCCCATTTATTGTAAATATCTTTGTTTACGGGCCTCAGCATGCCCTTGGAAGGATTAAATTTGGTGCAATCACCTGCTTCCCTGATTCTTTCACTGCATATTAATGATCATTTGCTACTGAGACATTTAACAGCCTGTTTCATTTTTCATTTTTGTTTCAAGTTTACCATGGAAAAAATACGCCCACAGACTGCATTTATATGGGAATGGTGAGCAAGGCCCGAGCGAACTTTGAAAAAATAGGATATTTCTTACTTTGATAAACTTTAGCCCAGAATGACTGTTGATATTTTTAGAAAGAAAACTGTTAATACTGCCACCTATAATTAGTGCACGCCTTTCACTGTCCAAGTCTTGTTGTTCATACTTCAAGATTATATTTGGAATTTTGCCTTGCACTTACTTCATAGAACACAGACATTGGTGACGCTTGGGCAGTATGAGGGACGCATGAACCCTGTGTTCAGACTTTCTTATGCGACATTAGACTGATAAACCTAATTTGTTAAATAGGCCTACATGTTTTTGTATCAAAATAAGTCAGTTATGTTTGTTTTTTATTCAAATGATTCTATATTTATGGCAAACTTTACAAAATTATGCTAAATGGGTCGTTATGCCAAATATTACGCTAGGTAATGAGATTTACTTCAAATTATGTTAAAAGCATTAAATGATGCTAGGTCTGGTAACACTGGTCCTTATATTCCCCCCTTTAACCTTTATAACGTTCCCTGACATTATTAATCAACTAACAATAATTATTTATAACTAATAATATTTATTTACAGAAATATTTACGTCAAATATTGAAAATAACACGGTTAAATAAGAAAGGCAATTTATTTTCAAAATTGATTTTCTCTAGGATTTGATGCACAATGAAAATAACGTGTCATTTCCCGACGTTCCTCCATTGTAAGTAATTATTTAATCAATTACAAGTCATTTACATACAATAATAACTAATCATAACCCCAATAGCGTCGGATAAACAGTATTTTAAAATATTTAAAAAGTTTTGGATGTACTAAACTGGTTTATGGCATGGCTTCCCCACACACACACACAGATACACACACATTATATATATATATATATATATATATATATATATATATATATATATATATATATATATATATATATATATACATATACTGTATATAAAATCTGACTTATTCACTGTTACAAAGGGAGATGTAAATTTATTTTACCATCAGAACTGAGCTTGAAATCGAAAACAAACTCATTCTCACCATGTCAGCTAAGGCTAATTTTTTTAACACTTGTAGCACTTGGTTATTTGAAGATAATATTGGCCCCCATTTACACATGGCGTTTTAAACTCTAATATTAAGCCAATAATACACGTTTATATCGATTTCCCTTTAAAAATAAATGGCATAAAAAAGGAATCATATAAATTAGGCGCATGTGTCCCAGCCAAGATTGAGAACCCCTTTATACAGAGGTAGGCAGTTAAACTACTTACTAGATTTATAATTCGACTTCGATTTTGCTTCATATATTCCACTCGATTTCAGGTTTTATACTTTTTACATCTGTTCGTTTCTGTTCAGAGCCTATTTGGAACATCACATAAACTCAAGGAGTTTATGTACTTGTATTAACCACAATGGGTGATGATACAAATCCCTCTAGATATCGACACACATTTGTAGATACTTCTAAAGCTAATGTTTTCAGCTTTTCTCTGGGTTCACCTTAACAATCATGTGCTGCTATCTCAAGATACTCTCTGACTTTTAACCGACGTCACCGTTTCCATAACCTAGATTCAAGGTTATGGAAACGGTGGGACGTCAGTTCTAGGTCCTAGAAGTATCCTTTGTTGGAGAACTGGGAGTGTCTGATCAAAATGCTTCACTTGTCTCGGTTACTTTAGAAAATGAAATGCTAGTAGAAGTGCTCCCATCACATTTTCTTTTTTTAGTTTTCTGTAAAAGAGAACTATTGAGATAGATGTCTGTCTGTCCATCAGCACTTTTCTGTCCGCCCTCTGATCTTAAAAACTACTGAGGCCAGAGGGCTGCAATTTGCTATATTGATCATCCACCCTCCGGTCATCAAACATACCAAATTGCATCCCTCTAGCCTCAGTAGTTTTTTTTTTTAATTTTATTTAAGGTTAAAGTTAGCCATGATCGTGCGTCTGGCACTGCTATAGGTGCCAACAACACAGGCCACTACCGGACTGTGGCTGATGGCTGAAAGTTCCATGGGCCGCGGCTGAGAGTTTCATACAACATTATGAGCTATACAGAAAACTCTTAATACTATACATACCAATCACGGATCAGTATCTTGCAATACAGATACATCATCATATTTTGGGAATCTAAGACAACTGTATCCCATAGAGTCACACATGTTTGAAATTTGTTTACGAATCTTGACTTCTACGATTCGATATTCCCTCATAAGGTTTCTCCTTGGGTGATCCGCCCAGCTGACTGATAGAATACATAAAACAGAATGGGAATATCTGAATGGAGATCAGAAGTCGTAGATGCTCCGCTCTCTCTCTCTCTCTCTCTCTCTCTCTCTCTCTCTCTCTCTCTCTCTCTTGATATATTCAAACATATATTAATGTAGCATGAACTCCTGCCACATTTATCTGAAAATTTTCTGTGCAAAAAAAAAAAAACAAACAAAAAACTGCAATTCAGTGTAATTGAAATACTTGAAAATGACATAGAGCTTTGTCTTCTTTTTTTTCTGACATTTATTCTAAATGGAAGCATTTACTAGTCTATTTATTCAGAATTTTTTTTAATTTGTTGTGTCATCCCATATGTAAGAATCTATAATAATAAAACCTGAGTGGATCTTGTTTGTCCCCCCCTCCCAGGGTGACAGTAGGGGAGACATGACGCAGCCATCCATCCAACCCCCTGCAAACCGGTTTGTCCGCCCCGGGTGGAGGCAGGTTAGGTAGGGGAACGAGAAGGTAGGGGAGACATTCACCCTCCTTCTGCAAACCCGTTTGTCCGGCCCGGGTGGTGTGGGGTAGGTAGGGGATAGGGAGGGTAGGAAAGACAGCAGCGCCGGGTTTCAGCGCGCGCCAACAAGCTCGTTATATAAATTCTCTGGAATCTTGGTTCGCAAGTTATTCAATATGAATATTTGCTTGCAATAATAATAATAATAATAATAATAATAATAATAATAATAATAATAATAATAATAATAACAGAATTTACTTACATATAACGCTCATTGCTAATTTGTCTTCTATGCCGTTGAAATATTCTTCGAGAATTGACATTTGAATACTTCTTCATAGATAGGAGTTTATTTTCATTTGAGCTGTCAGGCAAAAGTAGTAAAAGAAAGCGATTAAGAGAGTAATAAACAAGTTACTTTTCCCAAAACTGACTTGCTCGAATGAAGCGAATATAAAGGTTATTGTTTAATCATATTTAATTGGTAATATATTATATACGAACCCCAAATGAATATCTCTATGTCGAAATACTGGTGGGATTGAATAAGGAGCTCTCTAAATTTTCCTTCAACTTCAGTTGTTTACAGAAAATATGGTCTTCGGAATTATATATCATATTTTTCAGCTTTTGTAATTCGTGATTGGCTATAATTTAATGACAAGTTACATTACGAATGTTAATTTATACCACTATTATGGTACTATTTAGTTCATATAACAATCACAATGGAATAGAATTATAGTAGCTGCTAAGATTCCGCATGAATTTAGTCTTTATCAGTTCTGAGATCATTAATAACTTCCTCTTGTGCACAGGAAAATTGATGGAGAAGGATTTCCCCCTCATGTCTGGTATTCGATCGTTATTTAGTGGCTCGTAACAGTGATTTTATTCAGTTCAGTATTAGAGAGATCACAGGAATTCAGATGCCGCATTATGGCAAGTCACCTTTAAAAGGAATAAATGATGGGAATAATTGTCAAAACGAAATAAATGTTAACGGTTTACCTGAGAGTTTTCCTGGACAAGCTGCCGCCTAACATACCAACGAAGTTTACCCAACTTCCCGACCCACCAGTGAGTCAAATGTTGGCATTTAATTCGAATTACCCCTTCAGCGTGATTACGACAGAACTAATGAACATATGAGCACGTTTTCACAGAAATAAATTTCTGGCTCACATCGGGATCGAGCTCCAGTCGTCTCTCAATTGAAAAGCCAGGGCGCTACCAATTGACCAACACAGGTCAAAATAAGTTGGAAGCTAAGTACTTCGGTCGATTGGTAGCATCATGTCCTTTCATCCCGATGCGAGTTAGAAATTTATTTTGTGAAACACGTGCTTATGTGTTTATTTCTTCCATCTTATATATATATATATATATATATATATATATATATATATATATATATATATATATATATATATATATATATATATATATATATATATATATATATATGTATATACATACACACACATATATATATACACATACATACACACATATATAAATATGTGTGTATGCATATACATGTATGTATATACACAGAATATTTCGCAGTGAGTAAAGTGACCATTTGTGTGTGTCTGTTGCAAAGTATTTTTCCCACGTAATTCAGAATGAAATATCTTTGGAAATGAAAAGTCCATGCGTCCAATCCTAAGTATTTTTAAAGGAAGGTGATATATAATATTTTCCTTCCATATCATGGTGCCATTTTAAAATAATATTTTGTTTGAGTGAAGGAAACGCATAGAAAAAAATTTCTAGTACAAACCTAATAAAAAAACCTAGAAGACGATGTTATGTTACATTAAACAGGTCAACAGAACATGTGAATAGGGAGAAATAAATATGTAAACCAGTTTAGATAAAAAAAAATATAGGAATATAATTTTCTGTGTCTAACTCTTAAAAGTTTCTTTGTCGTTAAGAGTTATATATTTACGATTCCCCTTTTGAATGTTCTCAGAGTTGACAGACCAACGCCTCATGCTTTTGAATAAACTTGTGGCCGTTGATTTTCCTCAAAAACGAAACTGGAAAGGCAGAAAATAACATCCGAGATGTTTACTCCGTGAACGATAAATCCTCCTCTTTGTTGGGCTTTAAATCGCTGCCAGAGGCTGTTTACTCTTGGAATGGAGCCAGTTTTGCTTGCCTCAGAAATTCATTCTCGCTATGATTTCTCTTCTTTTGTTTCACTTTTCGAGGTTATTTTTCAAAGATATCTTTTAAATGGAAAGCAGGAATTACAAAGAAACATTTGCCATGGATGTTACCGTGTCCATAAACGCAAATATAAGACAGTGGCGTTATTTAGGTTTCTATTGAGTCAACATACTCCCTGGGAATTTCTATCTATATTTTTTGGTGTCCAATGGATATTTATCCTCAACAATATTCATAAATTTGTTGCTCTGAACAAAATATCCAAATATATACCCTCAACCCTCCAGGAAATAGGTTCCAGCCGATTACAATCTTTTTCGAAACATCATGACGTCTTAATATGTGGATGTATAAGAAACAGTGAAACCATGCTTCCTTTATACAATGATGGCATAGCTGTCTATTTTCATATGATTTAAACATCTGTGAAGGGCAATTTACCGCTTTTTCCTAATCAGTCTCAAATTTCACAGTTGGCGCTAACGTATTTAAGCCATTAAAAATTTATTTAAAATCCCCAAATCTTTTGTCCCTTAATGCAAAGATACCATCCAGGCAACTAAGCCAGATTGTTTCACGAGGCGCCACATTTTGTTTCAGATTATTCCATGAAAACGTACCCTAGAGAAGCTGTCCATGCTACAGCGAATTTTTGTTTATGGCAGTAACCATTAAATAAAGTTTTTATTTACGCATTAGGCGTTTAAATTTGAATGTTTTATCAGTGTCAAGTGGAGAAAAAGTTCTTCATATGGTTATAATTGCCTACTTAGAAGAGATAATACACGGACAATCAAGACGTGTGAATAACAATTCTATGTTTAGAATAAGCGGCTTAGTGTAGTTGAACAGGATGTTTAGCTCATTTACTTAATCTACTAGCTGACCAACCCAGCGCTGCCTGTGAAAACTCTGAATGACAACCGATAAACTATCTCTCTCTCGCTCTCCCTTTCTTGTTAAGATAGTTGCCTCAATTACTGCCCAGCAATTATGATAGTTTATGTTTCAACCCATCTGGCTCCCCATTCCTATCGGGACTGAACTTGGATTTAAAGGGCGTCGGGATTGTCGTCATTCATCTCAGCGATCTCAAAAACAATGGATTAGGACTAATAGCTGTGGTTTTCAGTTATTTTTACATGTCACATCCTTCCCACCCCCACCCCCACCCCCTACGCTGCCAGTCGTTTCTTACCCCCACAGTATTCTTTTCCAGATATTAAGTCATATGTATACCGAAATGAGGTATGATAAACCCATAGAGTTTATGTAGTTACTAAGTCTACGGGCAGAACAGGCCTCATTTCAGGGAACTCCTTCGACCCCCACCAGTTTTGGTGCCCTTTGGTGTAGCGATGTCTTACCCCACAGTATTCTTTTCTAGACAGTAAGTCATATGTATACCAAGTTTGGTTGAAATTGTTCAATGCGTTTCTGAGTTATCCTGGAACACACACACACCCACCCACACACACACACACACACACACACACACATACATACATACATCCATTTTTATATCTACACATAAAAGCTTCTGTGTGTTTTACATGTAAGGTTGAGAAAGTTCCTAATAAGTGGTGTTACAAACCTGCCAGCCACTTGGATAAAGTGTTCTACAGTGTTATGCAATTCCATCTTTATGATCTTTATGTGTTATTGAGAGACAATAAAAAAAAAGGGAAGTAGACTGATCATCTTAAATAAATCCACGAAACCACTATCTTTTCCAATACCTTCTATAGTTCTAGTTGATTCTATTAAAATGTGCATCGATATTTCCTAGCATATATTACCGAGAAGGCTATCAGCAAATCGTACAGAATATACCATAGACGCAACAAAGATTAATTTGAAATAAATCGAATTTTATGTTGAGAACATCAGCAAAGTGAATGCCATATCGTACACTCAGTTTATTGTACACTACCTAAATCCATCAGTTGTTCGCTCATTACTGTATATTTATATAGAAACGTGGCGATGCTGGTGCTTATAAAGTCTCATGCGAGAACTGTATTAGATTTTATGTTGGGAGCTTCCATATCCATCTCAAAAAGATTAATAGAGCATAAACTATAAGTTGTACATAGTTCGGAGATTCAGAGACTTCCATACATATATATAATGCTTATACCTCATATTGGAGTGAGGTCGAGCTATTTTTCAAAGTAATTGCCTATACAAAAGCAATATGTAAAATCCACGGTAACTGGTAAAACTGAAATTTTGAACCAAACAGTGGACACACGGAATCTGATTTCATAGGTGAATTAATCTAAAGCCTCGACACGGGTGGGAGCTAACGAGGACTTAAACAACGGCAGACTGACCCATTTCACCATGGGACAACAGACATCAAATCCCAAGGAGGTCTTTATTCCACTTACCAATCACCCATCTGCAGTAATCAAGACTGAACCATTGTTAATGAAGATATATCCTTTAGTTATGAAAATAGTGTATTATAAACCTTTTAAATTTCAATATACGTCTTTTTCCATTTAAAGGCGAAGAGTACCCAGTCAAACACTACCATATTTAAACTAACTCCTTGGGTTAACATAGGTTTAAAGGAACGTCTACAAGTCGCCAGAGCTTTGCTGAAAATGAGACCTCGTCTCTTTCACTGGTTATGCAAGAATCATTACTGGTCTGTAAATGCAAATAAATAGTGAAGTATTCCTCTCTGTCTGTCTGTCTGTCTGATATAACGGTAACAGTCCGCCCCTTAATTTAAATGATAGCTTAAATCGAAACGTCACCTTTTTCGACAGACACCTTTCCAGGGCTTCATAACGCTCTTGTAATCCAACGTCAATTAGTTACGTTCCAATTAGAATCTGTTCCAGTTAAGCCTCCTGGAAGAGCAATCAATTCAAGAGGAAGTATCAGGTCTTGACCGAATGGGCCCAGAGGTCGATGAAATATGTCATCGTTTACTTATAAAAAAGCTGTTAGATTTAAGTAGTTGAGATTAACGATAAATTTGGCAATTTTCATCCTAGTATTACCTCACAAATGTATATCATAGAATAATTCGCATAGTTTCTTGTTTCGTTTTAGTTTTCTGTAAAAGAAAACTATTGTGCCGGCTTTGTTTGTCCGTCCGCACTTTTTCTGTCAGCCCTCAGATCCTAAAAATTACCGAGGCTAGAGGGCTGCAAATTGATATGTTGATCATCCACCCTCCAATCATCGAACGTACTAAATTGCAGCCCTCTAGTCTCAGTAATATAACGTATTTTCGTATGGAACATATATTTTATACCACTAAAAAACTAGATTATAAAATATTTACTCTAAATTTCTTTTTAAATCCTTATATTTTTTAAAGCAATTTGATTAACGATACCTTCATGGTAATACCTTCATGGTACATTTCTTTGTAGGAAAAAGTAAAATTAAGCCAAACCATTACCTAACATTATAAATGCACCGTATCTCAAGTGTATGCTAACCTTATATGAACAAAATTATTATTTTTTTTTTTTTTGCAGTCATCTTCATCGAAAAGTAGTATGGCAGTTAATATACTCTATTTATAGGAATTATAACCAGAGACTCCCGTAGTCCAAACTATTAAATGATCTAAGATTCCATTCCCGCTGCAACTGTTAGAGAGGTAGTATTTTTTTCATCTACCAATATAACCTTAAGAATTGTGACGCATATTATAACTGATTTAAACAGATGAAAACGATTTCATTGTTATTCCTCTTAATGCAATGTACAATAAATCCTACCTTAACAAATAAGTAAAGTTGAATTACTGAGTTGAGATTATCGCAACACTCTCAACAATGTCCAGTGTGATGTAAAATTACGCCTTATTCGTTTTGTGTTTCTTTTACTACACAAATTAAATACTCGATAATGGAAATGGTGAAGAGTCTCAGGGTGCTTTAATTCCTGCGTCCATTAATAATTACCGTAGTTTAATGCAAATGGTGAAGAGTCTCAGGGTGCTTTAATTCCTGCGTCCATTAATAATTACCGTAGTTATATATATATATATATATATATATATATATATATATATATATATATATATATATATATATAAAATATATATATATATATATATATATATATATATATATATATATATATATATATATATATATCTGTGCTATGCACATTTCAATTGATGATTACGATAATAAAAAAAAAAAGATTAAAGATATCTGGGTACGTTTT
Organism: Macrobrachium rosenbergii; assembly: GCF_040412425.1. Classification (NCBI taxonomy): domain Eukaryota; kingdom Metazoa; phylum Arthropoda; class Malacostraca; order Decapoda; family Palaemonidae; genus Macrobrachium; species Macrobrachium rosenbergii. The sequence goes on from NC_089759.1 coordinate 33,330,864, forward strand.
ATCATCAGCTACTGATAATGCAATGAATAGTTGTTGTAAAAGCATATAGATGGTTAGATGGATAGATATTAACAACAGTTAAAGTCTTATATTTGATGGTATGATTAGTTTAGGGAAAATCATATAATGCTACCGATCTCACCGAAGAATGTCTGGACAGAGCCTTTCTTGAGATCGCTCTAGACACCTTGTTAGATTATTTCGATTTGTTATATCTCAGAACTCTAAGAAATTTATAACCATTAATCATACGCGTGATATAATGGTATCATTATTCAAATTTACCTACGTATGACAATATACCGATGGAAAGGGCTAGTCACGCATTTGCGAAACAACTTTAGTGTTAATATATCTTTGTTATTAAAATCTTGAAGTTATTGATTAATGAGAACGTCAGAGTCACATGCTCAGAGTTTGTCCACGTTCGGACAGTTGCAAGCTTTCATCATCGTTGAACCAATTTTCGATGTATTTCATCACCTGTTTATGTTAAATTTCACAGCATTCTTAGAAGTGACGCTGTTCCATTTTATTTCCGTTCATATTAAAAAATTAACCTTTTAGTACTCCAAATTGTGCAATGTAATTGTTTATCCCCTCAAAACTGGTAAAATAAATCAATCACAAATGTAAGCTACAATTCTAAAAGTACTATTTTATATTTCACAAGAATTTCTCAAATATTGATGATGAAAATTTCTTAATAATTTAAAATTTGTGAAAATAATAAGTAACAAAGGAAAAGCATAACCAAAATAGTGTTTTGATACTAGGGCCACCGCTCCGCACGTTCGTGATCATTCGAGTATGAAGTATGTTTACTCATTTCAAATAAGTTCCTTTTTCTTATAACGTTTGTGTTAATCATCATACTATTTACTTTTCGTGTGCATGTATTGACCTTGCCTTTTCCTTATAGACATTCTCATAAAAATGACTGACAACTGCCGATAACGATATTTATTATTATAATATTTATTATTTTAAAGTTATTTAATCCTCAGTTTTTGCTTATTTGCTCTTCTACTGATCTAAGATTTTTTATAAACCGAGTGATGCATTAGACGAGGATATTGATGAAAATTAGGGTGACAGGGGACAGGGAGACGTTGTTATTGTCTGGGTAATGATCCACAAGATTGCCTGGGGCCTAAATAATCCTTGTTTATGCTGACTGACCTTGAAGGAGCCAAAAAAAAAAAGAATCGTGTATATACGCACTAAAATGCCAGTGTCAGAATCTCAGCTCTTCGAGGGTAAAATTGTTGCGCTACGTACGTTTACGTATTAAACCGGCAAAGTGTTAAAATATATTCATTTAAATTCAAGACAATTATTACAGTTGGAAATTATATTTTTGATTAAATCTTAAGGCTAATCACGTGTCATTTTCACATAAAAATGCACCAAGAAAACCTAAGGTTTATATTCTCTTATCGGCGTTTTTTTGGGTTCGGAAATGTATCTATGTGTTTTTGTTGTAAGAAATATGACACATTTTAATTATTTTTTTCGGAATTCATGTAATATTTAAAAAAAATTATAAACACTGTATTAGAGACTATTTATTTTTCCGTTCGAATTAACAAATTTTCAAAGCTCACAAACTTTTGATTTTGAAGTTGTTAGCTTGAACAATTCTAATATAAATTTCTAAGAAAGAAACGTTACTACTAGTATTAGTATAGCTGACATAAAATTCTTCTCCGTCATATATCTTAGTTTTTTAATAATGATAGATATTTCTAACCACACGAAGTATTAGGAAAATTATCTTTGCTGCAGGAATAAGTATGACCAAAACAAGTTCATAGGAATGTCTGGAATCAAAATATTTGCTCATTTCAACTATAGATACTGAAATACATTTTAGCGTTTTTGTTTTAAGAAAAGTAAAAGCCTTTTCAGACCATACACGGATATTGAAATAAAAGCATTAACAAAAGTAACAGAACACTTTTTGGACAAATGGTCACGTTCCTAACTTACGACTCGCAATTTAATATCAAAGCAAGTGTTAAAATGGTCAATATCACAATTTATTTTTCCTGTTTACATAAATATTTACTTAAATATATTTTTCAAGTATTAAAATGGTCAACATCACAACTTATTTTTCCTATTTACATAGATATTTATTATATATATATATATATATATATATATATATATATATATATATATATATATATATATATATATATATATATATATATATATATATTTTTTTTTTTTTTTTTTTTCTAATATTTAAAAATGCAATACTTAGGTAAGCGCATCCGATCATACTTTTACGCTACAAGAAGATAAGCCTCGTCTCCATTGACTCGCAAAGCATTCAATTTCGCCAACCGTGAAAAATGAAAAGAACATCCGAAAAAATTTCATCCTCCTCCCTTAAATACTATTGTTGTTGCATGATTCACACCGCTTACACTGTAAGCCGGAAAATCTCCAGGGCGTGAACGCAATATCCATTTTTAGTTTTCTGTAAAAGGAAACTATTCGGATGGCTTTTTGCCTGACCGTCCGCACGTTTTCTGTCCGTCGTCAGATCTTAAAAACTAACTGAGGCTAGAGGGCTGCAAATTGGTAAGTTGCTCATCCACCCTCCAATCATCAAACATACACATTTAAGGTTAAAATTCGCTATAGATGTCAACAATACAGGCCACCACCGGGCCGTGGCTGAAAGTTTCATGGGCCGCGGCTGAGAGTTTCATGGGCTGTGGCTGAGAGTTTCATGCATTATTATGCGCTGTACAGACAACTCGATTGCGCCGAAGAAACTTCGGCGCATTTTTTACTTATTTCTTATCTCCAACAATGAAAAAAATAGTTTAACACCGTCATGAAAAGTTGGTCTCGAAAGTTAAACTGGATAAGAGTTTTGTAGTATTTTTCCAGTTGCTTGTACTCTTTATACTTTTATTTTTTTAAGTTTTATCACTTCGTCCTACCTATGTTTATAGCACAGCATCAGTTTTTAAACCACTTCGAATAAAAAATTTATTAATTTCAGCATGATACGATTTGTAAACGTCCATCCAGTAATATTACGACCAAATGACTTGCACGTCTCGGAAGACTCAGATTATTTGAATAAACGGGAATTAGGGTGTCTCAAAAGACTCAGGATGTTGGAAAAGACTGAAATATGTCCGTGAAAATGGCTCGAAAGTGTTGGAAGACTCAGGTTTTCCGAAAAGACTCAAATTTGTCCGAATAAGACTCAGTTGTTGGTGACGAACGAATTTTAATGTCTGAATAAGACTTGGTTGTTCGTATGAACGGGAGTTAGCCCAAGCTAACATAAGCCTTTATGTATATTCTATTTGCAGAGAAATGCTTGGAGAACTAATAGGAGGTTTGCGTGATGAGAACAGTCCATCGATCGTATCATATATTAAAATTCCAGGGTAAGACAAAATACTTAAAATTATCATGCACGAGCAGTCCAGACTGCTGAGGGCATGTGCTCTTACAAGTGATTCTGTGTTACCAAACCCTACTTGCACGTGAATGGTAGTATTCTAGTGTTTACATCTGCCAATGGTCTTGTGACTGTTTACTTTTAGGCCGAGCAGTCAATGAATGACGCAGGCGGGTGGGGGTACCCTTGACCGCTTGTCTGGCATACGTCTGGGCAAATTTTCCCGTGCTTGAGGGATTCCTGGCAATAATGAACGGAAGGGAGGGACACGTCGATACATTCTTCAATAAATAAATTCACAGGAATACTGCGGGCTTGCTGAGGAATATCCGACTCAGTTAAAGAATTTAAAATTTTTATTCTCAAAATTCGGCGAGCGTCACAAATGTATGGATAAAATTAGCTAGCTGTGCGGGCGCATTTTACAACAACGGAATTTTTTAACGGAACTCAGAATTAAATATGGCGGACGGTTAAGGGTGGGGCCACATGGCCTGGAGTTGAAGATTCGGGGTCGATCAAGTGCGAGAGAGATAAAGAGAGAGAATAAATCCAGCGAGACAAAAATGGTTGGGGTCACTCCTTGGTTGGCCGCCTACACAATGTGCCTACCTAGGAATCTGGGGCTTTCAGATTGTCCTTATCACGTGGACGAAGGAATAAGGGCACTATTCCTTTTACTAACTCTTCGCTGAGTTTCACTCCTTAGCTTTCCTATTCTTGAAACACGCAGGCTAACATGCATTAGCACCAAAACCTCGTGGAATGTTTAATAGGCTCTGTTTTCGCATAACTAAATTCGGAACGCACGTGGCCTATCAATACGTAACACTGATTGCAGTCACTTTTCGCACCTAGCATAAGCCTAAACAAAATATATCAACACTTGTACTTATGCTGTGGAACTGGCTCTTCTCGAGGTTGCTTGGAAAGAAGGCTCCTTCGTTGCCACACACACACACACATATATATATATATATATATATATATATATATATATATATATATATATATATATATATATATATATATATATATATATACTGTATATATATATAATTTCTTTAACTCAATTTCAATTACAAAATCCCACAATGTAAAAAGGTATAGTAGCTACAAGTAAAGTGGGCAAAAACTTACCACTGGAATAAAAGCGATTGCCCCTGTTTTGCTTTAACTGCAACGAACTGTCATTTTAAATTTTATGTCACTTGCGGGCTGATATTTGTGCTTGCTCTAATTCTGCGCAATTCCACTCCTGAATGAAAAGAATTGTCGTTCTCAATTTTCTGTTCATTCATCGTGCGGTTTTTGCGTTGCCATAACCATAAGCTTGAAAGTTACGTTGATGAGATTTGCCCAGAGTCAGACCATTGCTTGCCATGAGCGAGCTACTTTGAAATATTTATTTTATGACACTCGCAAATTCTCGTTCTAGTTCATTGCCTATAGACATGGACGGTTTTATATGTTTTTCTGAGGCATATATTCCTGTTGTTCGTTCACAACTCCCATTCCATTTGATTGCATGACGTATATATGATTTTAGGGGGGAAAGATTTACTGTATACTTTTTCAGGTTGATATGCTGGGCTCGAAATAATTATTTACTTAGGTGAAAGGTAGGTAGGTAGGTAGGTAGGTAGGTAGGTAGGTAGGTAGGTAGGTAGGTAGGTAGGTAGAGAGAGAGAGAGAGAGAGAGAGAGAGAGAGAGAGAGAGAGAGAGAGAGAGAGAGAGAGAGAAAGATGATGGACACTGTAAATACTTGTAAAGTTCATGAAAGAAAATATACGCTAAAAGTCAGTGATAGAATAATTTCATGATAATGAACTTGGTTCAGTTATACCAGATTTTTCTGAAAACATGGAGATACCTCATACGGAACGATAATTACAAATAAAATCGTCATAGTTTGCATGTATCACCTATTACATAATGCTTGATCTCCGAGTATAGAGTCGATTTAATAAATAAGGATGAATAAGCAGAATAAACTTTTTTTCACGCGTTATTTTTCTTTCAGTTTATCTCCACCTTTCATCACGGCAGGGCGAGTTTCGTTTTGTTTTGCCTCAGTTACACCTACTCCATGTTTTAAGATATGTAAAGGAGTCATTTTTACTCGTAATTAATTTTTATTGTTAGTAGTTAATCAGAAAATATATTTCATTCGCGATTACGTGATTCGTGCACTAGAGTGACAATCAATGTTCCGATGACAGCTGTCCCTTCATTGTGTCCTTTATAAAGTCGCCACTGATTAACTTAGTGGGACTTATTATAATATATATTTGGCCAAAGAGCATTCTCATTTCCGCGAGAATAACATTCTCTTCCAACTTTCCCAGAATAAAAAAGAAATATGTCTAATTTTGTGTATGGGGACAACGAATAAAGATAATAAAGATACTAGCACTGTTGGTGGTAGGGGACATATTTTTTATAGCCACTAACTATAAATTTATTAATTTAAAAAATCCAAATTTCTAGAAAATAAGAGACTCCCATCGATGTTACGTAGCTTCGAAAAAAAAGCTCCGCTTATTCTGAAAAACTCACCATAAAAAGCACTTAAAAAAAAACAAAGTTTAAATGACAGTATAACAAAGGAAGGGGCTCCGCTTATTTATTTGTTTCCTTTTCACCAAAAAGAAACTATTTCTCCCTCCGAAGAATAATTAGATCCTGGAAGGTCGTTCGTTTAAGAAAGTTTTCTGAACAGAAGAAAATGCTCAACAGAATTCTTTGGAATCGAAAATATTTTTTTTTTTCTTAGAATAGATTTGCATAAGCTGTACATTGAAGTGATCCGGCTTCTCTCATGATTTTATGTCGCATACATTCTACGTGAAAGAAATGTTTATTTGTACAGATTATCATACAAAAATTATATATGCACTGACTTCTGTGCCCTCATCTATTCTAACACATATTTCTATTGATAAATGCATTTTAAGTTACACACACAAACGCATATAAAATACACACACACACACACACACACACACACACATATATATATATATATATATATATATATATATATATATATATATATATATATTTATATATGTATGTATATATATATATATATATATATATATATATATATATATATATATATATATATATATATACATATATGAATTGAAAGAGAATTTTGAAGGCAAAGTAACACGTAAACTATCATAAATGAAAAAGAAAGACACACGAACATTGGCGTTTATACAACGATCAACATCAAAAGTTGAATTTTTGCACACATTGCCTTTGTACCACGATATGGGTTTTAATGCCCCTTATGATATTCACATTCAAGGTCGTACTGCCACAGCAACTCAGAGGCTGCTGGCATGAGGAGAAATTATTAATAGAATGGTAAAACCAAGGACCATTATGTACTGCACAGTTTATGGAGTTATTTATCATTAATTGTTTAAGATGTATTAATATAGATTCATTAACGTCGTAATTTAAAAATAAAAATTAAAAATCTTTTAAACGTCTTCCATTCAGGTGAGGCAAAGTAATCTCCTCATCTCCTAAAAATCTCTCCTTTCCCTCCATTGATTCTCCAAAATTTTCCGAAATTTCCTCGTTTGATGACATTTTCCCTGTTTCTTCACTGACCGTCTACTACTCGCCAGGATTCTGCTATTTTTTTTATTTTTTATTTTTTTTTATTTTCTGTTAACGGGGTCCCTTATGGTTGAAATGTCTCAGTCGGCCTGTTGAGCTTTTCATTTCATTTCCTCAGCACCATCGTTATCATTTTCACATCGTCACATAACTCTTGATTATGACCATGTTCACCACTTGCATATCGTTAGAATGGCTCTTACTAGCTAATTTATGAGCAAGAGTCCGTGCTGGCATAAATTCAATGTAATCTCAGACACTAGCCAACCGCTGTAGAGTGATCGTTGTACAAAAAAGTAAAAAATGTGCCAAAGTTTCTTCCGCGCAATCTAGTTTTCTTTACAGCGTATAATACTGTATGAAACTCTCTGTGTTGGCACCTATAACGGTGCAGGACGCACGATACTGGCTAACTTTAACCATAAATAAAATAAAAACTACCGAGGCAATAGGGGTGCAATTTGGTATGTTTGATGACTGGAGGGTGGATGATCAACATACCAATTTGCAGTCCTCTAGCCTCAGTAGTTTTTGAGATCTCAGGGCAGATGGAAAGTGCGGCTGGACAGACAAATAGCCATCTTAGTAGTTTTCTTTTACAGAAAACTAACTAGTATAATGGTAAATAACTTTCTTGTATTGCGTCTTCATCCCCTTCTCTCTCACTCTCAGCAGACATCAATTATCATTCGTCATATCTCTCAGAATCTGCGGGAATTTCCTCATGTAAGTACCACTATGGATTATGTGGCACATGCGAAGATCTTATCACCTACCGTGGATAGCTTTAAATTTGTTGGACTTTCATAAGTGATTTTCCAAATCAAATCTGTAAGATGAACAAAGAAAAAGAGAGAGATGTCGGGAAAATTTAGTGCATTGTACCGCAATATAAAAATATCATATAGCTTTTTTTCCTTAAACGTAAGTGATTTCAGCAAACTGCAAAATTCTACTGAGTTTTAACGCTGTGAGACAAGTTGTCTTTCTGATTATATGCCATAAAAGCTATGACGAATTTTTGCTAGTTTTGAGCAGCTAGCAAACTTATAATATGGTTTATTTCCAGTAATTTTATCTTTATCATGAGGGACACTTATTACTGAAAAAAACCCTGAAATCAATATACTTTGAAAGAACGGTGTGAAATATATCCACCTTTTTCTCTTCTAAATAGGTCTGGAGGACACTAATAATATACTCAAGGCTCCTCAACATATGAAAGTGAAATTATAATAAATAGCTTTAGATCGCTTTCTTTTTGTTCCTCAGAAAAAAAAACTAATTTCATCACTTCTCCCTCTTTTTTGGATGATGAAGTCCGAAGGGGAATGTTTCCCCGTATTTCAGAAAGTATTTAGGTACGAGGTTCCAATCCCCTATCTTTTTCCAGACCCTGAGAGATGGTACCCATTTGCCGAAGGACTGAGTATTGGGTCACTGTGTGTGTGTGTGTGTGTTTATGTGTTTGTGTTTGTGCGTGTATACGACTGTAAATATATATATAATGTATATATGTATGTACGTATGTATGTGCGTGCTTGCGTGCGTGCATGGGAGTGTGTCTGTATGTGGCGACGTTTATGATTACACAACTGAAATTCCCAAAAAACTGGTACGACTTTAGCGTAAACCAATCGTCATTTATCTCAACAAGTTCAAGGTACGAGCCGACAGCCACGTATCCATAGAATGGAAACGAACGTGATATTCGACGAGATGGTAAAAGTGAAAAATGATGATTTTTTGTTAACTTCAGCAGAGAAGCTTCCGGGTACAGAGACTGTCGCACGAATAAGCAGCGGGGAAAGAGTCGCATGGAATGAAAAAAGAGTAGTGAATGGAGCGGGAAGGGTCATGAGTCTCGTGAATGCAAAATGCACAAAAGAGGGACGCAGGGCGAAGAGGTGTTTTGTGTTAGCCGAATTCGGCGAATGCCAGAAGGGATTTCAATGGCTTTCTGAATTAAGCGTTACGCATTTTCGCAATGATATAACTTACTTTCCTTTCTTTATTGTAAATTATGATAATGATACATTTTATATACCCATTCATTTATATATCATTATTATTATTATTATTATTATTATTATTATTATGATGATGATGATGGTGACTTGGCACATGAGATAGCTATTATTATTATTATTATTATTATTATTATTATTATTATTATTATTATTATTATTATTATTATGAGGAGTTGGCACATGAGATAGCTAGTCTGTAACAATAGGAAACAATTGTCTAATGCGGGGACGGACGTTATGGGACTTATAACTTCACCATTGTTCATGCATAAACCATAGCTTTACTTTACTTTCTTTATTGTAAATTATAATAATGATACATTTTATATACTCATTCATTTACATATTATTATTATTATTATTATTATTATTATTATTATTATTATTATTATTATTATTATGATGATGATGATGATGATGATGATGATGATGATGATGAGGACTTGGCACATGAGATAGCTAGTCTGTAGCAATAGGAAAAAATTGTCTAATGCGGGGACGGACGTCATGGGCCTTGTAACTTCACCATTGTTCATGTATAAACCATAGCTTTAAAGAATGGCTAAAGAGCAGAGAAAAACGACGAAATAAAGAACCTGAAACCTTTGGCTATAAATCTTCCAGAAACAGCAAAAAAATTTTTCCATAATGGGGAGATTGAGCCTGCCCCCTGAAAACGCATGAGTATGAAAGCGTTCAGTAATGTCAAGGAATAGTATTTTTTCACAGAGAGAGAGAGAGAGAGAGAGAGAGAGAGAGAGAGAGAGAGAGAGAGAGAGAGAGAGTCACAGTAAATCAGTATTTGTGTATTGTAAGTAACATCTTAAAAATATATTTCTCAGATATTTGTGTCTGATTATAAATTCATGAAATTTGTAACATAACGATATTAAAAAAAAAAAGATTTTACGTTATCAAGATTTCTTTTTGTTTTCATTTTTTTTTGTTGACGAAAATTTCATTACGATCAATAACACTTGATGTATAAGGTGTGCGTTTGAAAATGAAAATTCAAAGCTTGAACAATAAAATAGAAATATGAGTGAGGAAAGACCCTTCACTGAAAATTACATGGCTTTCCTTACCTTTTACTTAATGTACTGTTGAGATGATCCGGATTAAAAACAAAATTTATTAATACTGGTTTATTGGGTCATAAGGATTAAATTTTAGCACTGTCTTTATTACCGACCTGACCACGACAAAACATCCAGTGCATTCTCTCATTGTAGGTCTTCAGCACTTTATTGAGATAATGGCCAAGAAATGATTCGTTCATTGCTTTTAATGTTTCTTTGAAGTATTTGCTTTCGAGGGTGTTTCCTCGACGGAGAGATTTTTCCTTGGACTGCGCTTACGGCGCTGACGGTTCGTCTATGCAGTACTTGGGAAACAGATCTTATTTCATTCTCTCTCTCTCTCTCTCTCTCTCTCTCTCTCTCTCTCTCTCTCTCTCTCTCTCTCTCTCTCTGAATATCCAATGTGATAATTTACGGTCAATTGTATTTTTTCTCTATAAAGGAAACTTTGTATGTATGTATGTATGTATGTATGTATGTATGTATGTATGTATGTATGTATGTATGTATGTATGTATGTATGTATATTTGAGTGTGTGTATATGTATATATATGCATACATACAAAGTTTCCTTTATAGACTGCAGCATATTTCAAGAGATATGGGATACAATGTAACTCTAAGAAAAACTGAAGTTATGAGGTCAGAATACGCACAAAAGAATAAAACAGAATTAAGCGACGAAAGGATTAACGATGTTTAATATTTCAAGCAGTTAGATATACTGATACCCATTACAGGCTCTCTTCAGTTGGAATTTAGTGAACGGCTATAAGACGAAAAGCAGACAATGAACGGGTTAAATAAGATTTGGAAATCATATAGATTGAAAGGGTATACAAAAAGTAACGTACCTAAATGTACTACGATCTGTGTTGCCATATGGATCAGAATTATTACAATAAAACTATATCATCACACACACATATATATATATATATATATATATATATATATATATATATATATATATATATATATATATATATATATATATATATATATATACATACATATATATACACACACACACACACATATACAGTCTGTGAGTGCGTATATCAGATGTATTTCATATGGTATGTAAACTTACGTCTCTCTCTCTTTTTTTTTTTTAGACAGTAAAGAAAGTCTTGCATATTTCATGTTTCATAACGAATGCAGCCTCACGCCCACAATGCATTTGATCGTGCAAACATTCCGCTCTTTCCTTGGATTATTCTCTTGCCTTTGCGAAAGGAGGTTTTTGAGACGACTTCACCCAGAATTTGACTGTCCAGACATGGCCGTGTGGACAAAAGACTTTGTTTTATTTTAAGAAACATGTATTGTGTATGAAAAGCATGGACATTTCTTGTATTGCTGAAGTAATTATATGTAATACATGAATGGAAATATTTTCTGGAATAAAGAGATCGTGAACGTACGGATTATAATATATTTAACACTGGAATCAAATTTAACTTGATATCCATGGGGTATACTCTCACGATTTTCTATTTTAAATGTTAGCTGTTACATAATATTATGACAAGTGAACTGAACCGAATTAATATCAATCATGCACCAGGTCATGCAGACCATATGGTGCTATGTTATTTATGGACAAAGTATGGTCAAAGTTAGTGATTCATATTTGATGAAGAGTGTCTATATGTTGGAGGAAGTAGATTACACTTTCTATGGCGAAGTGTTCTGCTTCGTTGAGAATATCTTGAAGGTGGGGTGGACGGGGAAGAGAGGTTAGGTTGGGAAATGCTCTCTTGCGAGCAACTGCGTGTTGAGATCAGGAAAGGATTATATGGGATACTGAAAGAGGGGTATGACAAGTTGGACACGGTATTGGAGGGGATCCGTTCATCAAGTGGGAATGCGTTAGATTAGTATGACCGATGTGTAGTTGGGCAACTGCTGTTTCCCATAGTCTTTTCTTGTGACATGGGTTTAACCATGGTAGTATGTTAGGTTTAACTGCACAGAGCTTGTTATTCAAGATACTAGTCCAGGAAGACTGCCAGTGACTCAGTAGATAGTTACGGAAAAATGGGAAATAGTCTGAATATGGGATGGTTTTGAAATGTGGGCATCTCGACGAAGTTGCAGAACGGGCCAACGAGTCCACCCGCTCCTTGCCTAAGATACCCACATGGCTCGGGGCCCAGCAAAAGCAGATTAGCTTTTTCTGCATTGAAATGCAAAAAAGCCAATCTCGAATTTCACTGACTATAGGATGTGTGCAGGTAATAGGTTGGATAAGGGTTAAAGAGTTAGCCAAGTCTGTGAAAGTAACGAAGGATGACGAGCGGTAGATTAAGAGTTGTTTTATTGCAAACAGAATAGCATATAATTTAGTTCTGCCGTAAGTGTGCTTGCCACTGGTGGTAAGAGCAGTTGGAAATGTTTGGTGGGTAAGAGGACTGCTGCCCCAGTTCCTTTAGGGGACTTGGAGCCATCTGTGTAAATCGGGGTGCTAGCGTCATGCACTGACATGTGCTCTAAGTAATGAGAACGTAGAATAGGGGAGAGTGTTTTAAATTTTGAAAAATTATGTAGTATAGCTGGGCAGACTGAGGGAATGGGAATTAGCCAAGGTGGGAAAGTGTGAGTACAGAACGGGAGGATTGCTAATTGCGGTGATGAAGAGTGAGAAAGAAGGGTTTTCACACAGAGAGAGAGAAAGCGCGGGGTACGTTGGGACTGTTAGTAAATTTGGCAAGAAGGGGCTCAGGGTAGAGTAAAAGTGGTGGTGGAGATACTATTTGAGAGAAAGAAAAAAGAATGGAAAATGTTTTATTAGGGGAAAAGAGAAATCCATGTCTAGTAGCCTATGAAGAGGCAGCTAGAACGGCAGACTGTATGAGTGAGTGGAGCTTAGGAATTCATGAACAGGCAGCATAAACTGCAAGATCATCAATAAAAAAAAAGGTAGGACCTAACTCCCGCTGGCAGGGATGCTATAATACCATTGATTGCTATGAGAAAATGGGTAGTGCTAAGAACACTGCCTTGGGGAACTTCATATTGAATGAAGGGTAAAGAAACCGAGGGGTTTATGCGCACATAGAATGTTCGGTTGTTAAGGAATGATTGGATGAAAATGCCCATATTACCTTTTATATCAAGTAGTAGTAACTGATGTAAGATGTGGTACTTCCAGGTGGTGTCATATGCTTTTTCTAAGTCAAAGAAAACTGCGAGGACTGACTGTTTAGAAGCAACGGCTGTTTGGATGCAAGATTACCATGTGGCAAGATTGAGTGCCAAGATAAGTTCTGTCATGGAAAGAGGAACATCATATGATTCTGTGGAGGATAATGTAAAGTTGATTGGGTTCCTTTCTGTTTTTAGCTTGATGTTTGTGTAGTACTAGGGCTATATGAGGTGGGTATTTTCCTGATATTTTGTGTATACGTCTGAAGACATGAAATAGGGGAGGAGGAAGTTAATGTGTTCCTTGAAGCACGTACAGTGGGTTTCAAAGAAGTAAGGTGTCTGGGAGAGTTTCTTTTTCGTTTAAAGCTGCACCAAGCAGTGCGTTTTAAGTGCAGAGGTTTGGTGCAGTCTTTGTTCCAACAGGGTACACATTTTGACGCAAGTGAAGACTATCCAGATATTCTTAAGCTTAGCGGAGCAATCTTACGTGCTGTTGTTGTACACATCAGGAAGAGCATTCAGCTGTGCTTTGGGAGCGAACAAAGAACGTGGCGACCATTACTTAACCACGGTGCACTCCCCTATATTTGTTTTCTCTGTCTCTCTGTTTTATATATATATATATATATATATATATATATATATATATATATATTATATATGTATATATACACACATAGACATACAGTATGTATATATATATATATATATATATATATATATATATATATATATATATATATATATATATATATATATATATATATATATATATATATACATATACATAAACGACAGCACGTATGATTACTCAGCTAAGCTATCTCAGTCACATCATGCGTCGTCAGTGGTTGAGCAGTGCCGGCGTGGGGCAGGGATAGTGATATTATGGCAAACTTGGAATTATATTCGTTAGAAATTTTCAACATTGGAACATATATATTCACGAACTGCATGCTGGAAAAATGGAGGGGCGAGTGCGTCAAAATGGTAAACATTATGACCATTAATGGGTATTCTCGGGAGTTTGAAAGTCTCTAGCCTTTTCACTGCTTTCACCCAAAGACAGCCTGACGACTCGAAAAAGGCACATTCAGTCTGAAGCAGCTAGTTGGGAAATGTGGCAATGCTCTTATGATAGAGCGTCATGCTTGGCTTGGACCTAAGTCTTCATAACGAGTGTAGGTGCAAGCTTACCTTTGCATCTTTGTAAATTATCAGTAGTATTAAAATTATTATTATTCTTTTATTTAATCACACGAATATGCAGCTACACATACTTTAATACAAAATACCCAATTAATAATAATTACACAACAGTGCTGCTGGATAGCTTAATCTGACTCGTCATCATAATCAAAATGTTAATCATCATCGTCATCATCATTCTTGTCTATTTATTTGTCGTTTACAGTTTATAGTTTTTTTGAATAACTCGTTCTTGTGTGTTGAACAGTTACGTAATTAACTACTTCATAACTGATCACATACCGAGGGAAAAATGAAGTCTGCATTACTTTCAAGACCACGAAAGAAGAATGTTGAAGGGATCTTTTGGACCATCCATCATATCAAGTTTAATTGAACGTTTGAGACGAAATGAAAATTCATTGACAGAGCCAAGACTGAACGAAGACATTTCGAGGGGGCCGTTTGGGTGTTCAAGTTTGATTGCTTGAGTGCACTCAGCCAGTTCAATAAACTGCTTCAAAAACCACAGTATACGAGCATATTGGATGAGAGATCTTGAACGTGGCAAAGAAGAGACTGCGGAAATATCTGTTAAGAGCAGCTACGACGTCCAAGAATCAGTCATCCAGGAAAACTGGGCACAAGAACAGGAAAATTAAATGACGACGAAAGTCGTAAAGTGCAATCAGGAACGACAGGTCACTCGACAGTCAGGCCCAAATGGCAAGGGTACTTTATCTAAATTCTATAGAGTAAAAAAAAAAAACCATATAATGAAGTGACAGTGTAAAAACAATTACCGAATACTATTAATCTATCTGGCATTACGAAATAAACGTATGTGGAATGGACATATTACCTAATGATAGCCATTCTTAAATAAATATTCTCAAAGTGATATTTCAAGAAATTGATATTTGAAGATTGTCACTAATATTTAAAAAAAAATGTAAAACCTCTAATCTAAGTATTTTATGCTATGGCAAGTTTATTTTGGTTATTGTTTTTTATGCAGCTGCGATGGTGGGAAGGTTTTCGCGAGACTTTGGCACGATGTTTAGATAGACTATACAGACGAAAATCAGTCTTCTTGCTGTCGTACTTATCATTAGGAAAAAGATTCAACATGGACTTTCCCACTCATCGGGAATTAGCGTAGCCAAACACAAAAAATCATTCATATGGAAAACCTAAATAAAATTAAAATCTCAGGGGAGAGAGAGAGAGAGAGAGAGAGAGAGAGAGAGAGAGAGAGAGAGAGAG
>NC_089759.1:33351656-33394156 GCF_040412425.1 Macrobrachium rosenbergii
ATTTGGTATGTTTGATGATCGGAGGGTGGATGGTCAACATGCCAATTTGCAGCCCTCTAGCCTCAGCAGTTTATACGATCTGCGGGCGGACAGAAAAGTGCGGACGGACAGACAAAGCCATCTCAACAGTTTCTTTTACAGAAAACTAAAAATCGGAGTCTGACAGATTCTATTTGGATACATGTGTTACATATTTTGCGACAAAAAGACGTTGCTACTATGCTACAAAAAGTCACCAGTCTGACAGGCGCTAAAACACTTTTTATTTTTATTTATTTTTTTTTTTTTACCAAAAAGTACTTTCTTATATCTACGCCTCTGTTTTCGTTATTTTCTTTCTTTTCTGTTAAAACTTCTTGATCACGTTAAGCCATCTGATATAAAACTTCTATTTTGTTTTTTCACTATAACTCTTATTTCCTCACTTAAGCAATTACTGTTTTTATTACCTCTTCCTAACTTCCTACAATAGTTCCTTACTTACTTTAGGAATTTAAAATAAATCTCATATAATATTTTCAATTATGTGTCCTTCACGTAACCTACTTTTCATTACATAGTTTTATTCTAGAATTATTCCTTCTTTTCAAAGTTACTTCTCTTGAAGAAATTCACAGCCACATTTTTACCTTATCCTAAGTAATTGAAACCTTGATTCAAACTAATTTTCGCCTTAGGTAATAATCAGGTATAAGAACAGCCACTTCTCATTTCACCATTACATCCTTCCTGTAGCTTTTGTTCGGCTACTCTAAAGCAATATAACAGCGAACAGGGTATTTCCTTCAAGATATGCTTATCAGTTATATGTATAAATATTATTTCTTTTAACCCATGTCTTACCGAGAATTCAGACCCTTTTCTATAAGAATCTCTCTACTAGTGTTCACACAAGACACTGAATTACCGAACAATAAAGCATTTTTTTTTTTACCATGATCTCTAAATTATTTCTCTAAAATTAATCAGATACAAATTCAATATGGCCGGAACACTCACTCAGTTCTCCCGTTCCTAGACCATATATTGACCAACAAGCTTTTACTTCTGTCAGCACCAATTAACCATACAGTCTCCAGACGAGCATACCTGTACGGTTTAATCGTCCCCAGAGAATTCTTGATTCGACGGACGTTACCTTTTCCCTAACTATTTACGCTACAGCCAATCCCCAGACATAATCACGCTTCTTCAATCGACCCTTGATTGTCCAACCTCTCAAATTTGTCATTCTAACGTTTAATCTAGTTGTCTTTACTAAATTAATAATAATAATAATAATAATAATAATAATAATAATAATAATAATAATAATTCAGCCATAATTCCCCGTTGGGGGTAGTGTCGTCAGTGCACCTCACGTGGTGCACTGTAGGCATTACTAAACGTTCTTTGCAGCGTTCCCTCGGCCCCTAGCTACAACCCCTTTCATTCCTTTTTCTGTACCTCCGTTCATATTATCTTCCATCTTGCTATCCAGCATCCAACCTCTCCTAACAATTATTTCATAGTGCAACTGTGAGGTTTTCCTACCTGCCCTCAATTTCCTTTCAAGCTCTGAATGACTTCATAGGTCCCAGCGCTTAGTCTGTGGCCTAAACTCTATATTCCATTCCACCCTAAATTCATTAAGGGATTAATCTTAACACAAGGAAAATAGAAACCATTTCGAATCCCCAAATGACTGCTAGTCATGGCGCGTCTTGTATGATCTTATACGATCCCAAAGACGGTGACCTCCATTTGCCAGACTCAGTATTTGAAAATAATTCTGAAACTAATGATTTAATTGGTCACGTATGAGCCCTACGCCGTTATTTGTAAAGGTCAGTAGTATATCACTTCTCATAAATCATCAGAGGTCTCATTAGGGTGGAATCGAAAACGATTCACGATAATATATGAAAAGGGGAGAGGGAAAATTATGCTCAAGATTTATTAGTTTCAGAATTAATACGTCTTGTTTCGTGGATTTTACTTCATCGTGATGATACATGAATCATGTAATTTTTTTTTTTTATCTTAGCTAAATTATATCAGAGGAACTAAAGATTTCGGTTTTTGTAAACTTATGTAACGGGGAAACGGAAAACAAACGCATTTCTTGGGTCTAATGCCATTAAATCCCACGAAGTTATTGTTTTCAGTAATTGGAAATTTATGAGTATTACAGCATGAAAAACCACAGAGAAATATTTAGTATTTTTCGGAAATTAATTTAGTAACCATCACAGCAATAATTATCTACCAACTTATTTCTATATCTTCACCTGATGACTTGAAATTTCAAAATACCCCCTTGTTGCTTACACTAGAATACCAGAGATTCTTGCAGATTTTAGGAGCTGGGTGTATATGAACAACCAAGTCAGTTTTACTCTGAGTTCAACCTTTTTCTATTCAGGCTTAGACCAACTTACGTTCAAAAACTTTCCCGCCGTATATAGAAAAATGCTTGAATTCGAAAAGCTAGGAAACAATTTCTTTTGTTGGGTTCTTTACTGGGAAATTTGTCTGGAAGAGCAAATACTGAAAATTATGAGATTCTTTTACAATACCCTTCGACCAGGTTACTGGAGAGAGCAAATTACAAGTTATCTTCGTTTACCTGAATAAGTGGATTCCCCTTAAACGATTAATTTTGCATTACCATAGGTTTAATACTTTAACCAAATACTTTAACCAGACTTAATTTCCAGGCTAAATCTTTAAAGGGTTGAAGGTTTCATGGCTGAATTATTTTTTCAGTGAATGAATTTTAAACCGCATTAAGTGGGAACAGGTACTATCTACTAATACGGAGAGGCCTCAGAGATGAAAGAAACAATATATTATCGAAGACTTTCATCGTGTAACTGCTGACTGATAGAGAAACCACTTTCGATGAAGCCTTTGCAAGGTAACAACCTTTAATACTCCTTCATATAATAAACCTTTTCTACAAACTTATTTAAAAAAAAAAAAAAAAGGAAGGATGATGCTGTACTTTCTTAACATAAGTTTAAGTAAATGGTAAAAAAATCTATTTAGACTTCTTTAATGCCCTTTTAATTGTCACCCTCCTTTGGCGTGAGAACTTATGGCATGGAATAAAAGTTCTCTATCACGAGAGTTCATGAATGTTCTAAAGGGTCCACAATAATATAGCTGTTTCAGGCTCGTGCAATATTTTTAAAAAGCTTTCGAATCCTACTCTGGGTTCACCTTCAGTGACTGAAGATGAGCCCGGAGTAGGGTTCGAAAGCTTTTTAAATATATTATACGAGCCTGAAACAGCTATATTATTGTGGACCCTTTAGAACAACTTATGGCATCCTATATAGCACGTCAAGTCCGTTGGTAAAGTGGAACCTAGCCATTAGATATCGATACCGAAACTATTGTAGTATAATTTTTCATATAATGACTGTTGTAAAGCATGTGGCTACATTTTTCAAGGTGCTATTTTTCTTACTTCTGGATGATTAAAAACCTAATACCAAGTTTGATGGGAGTTCAAAAGTGTCAACTAGATTTTAAAGACACTTTCAGTGGACTGCTTGCATTGAAAGCATAAATCTACCGAGGTGCTACTGTAGAATATCCTCGATAATAGAAAATTCATGTGAAATGACTTTTGTTGAAGGAATGAAATAGAATAATAATAATAATAATAATAATAATAATAATAATAATAATAATAATAATAATAAAATAATAATAATAATAATTTGGCAGCAGACCCTCTTTTAAACAGGCTTTATTGAATATTATTGCTGCTTCAGCTGCAGTTATTCTTGAAGAAATGCAGCTGAAGCAGCAATAATAATAATAATAATAATAATAATAATAATAATAATCCGAAAAGAAAGCAAGCTACGGTGGTAACTCAGCAACGCATTCCCCCTTTTATTCTTTAAAAAATACGAGGCATACCAATTCGCCCAGAACTCGGTAGCACCGTTTCATCTTTTCATCCCAAAATACGGGTGCAATCGCCGATTGATGTTTGGAGAAACTCTCTGATGTCAGGCGTCGGTGCGGGAAGTTGTAGTAAGTTAATCATTCACTCTGTCTGCGTCGATGAATACCGAATAGCCGCTCCTATTCCAGAATAAGTGAATGCAACCTCATGCGAGTTTCTAAAATGCTCAGCGTGCATTTGAAACTACAGATTGGTGGGCGTGTGGGTTGAAAAAGTCGACTAGAAACTGAATGCCTGTGTTGAATTTTTATAGTTTACATACCTACTGGCGTGTTGTTCAGTCTTGAATATCAAAAAAAGGTGCCATATACAAATTGTATAAAAGTGTAGATTAAGAATCAGTGGAATTTTTCCTGTTACTCTCTCATTGGTAGAATAAAATATTGGCTAATATTGCAGGTTACACAGACCCCACGGATAATTTGTCTATTGATTCCTCACATTGCCAGACAAAAGCATACAGTGAGGATCATCGACTGTCAGCTTACTATCGTCTGATATCGATGCAACATTAATTAATCTCTGGTTATATAGGGCCTGGCCTACGTCAAGGTTAACGTACGACTTCACGGCTAACTTTGGCTTCCATCCCGAAAACACACTCGGCTGGTGTTTTTCCACTGGTAACCTTCTGCAAAGCCTTCAAAACCGCTTGTGCTTTATAAACCCTCAAGATATTGTGCGAACGGGCTCCAGAAAGCGTGAAAGAACTAGTTACAGACTCAGTATCTCATGGAGCGATAACTTGCAATAATGATGATAAATAATAACATAATGTTCCACGTATAAGACCTAGTTTACTGCTTAGTGTAAGTCTGTTAAGTCAATGGTATCTGGAAATGAGAAATGATGACGATGAAGGATACAGAGCCATTGGCAGGAATTACAGAGCCATTGGCAGGAATTACAGAGCCATTGGCAGGAATTACAGAGCCATTGGCAGGAATTACAGAGCCATTGGCAGGAATACAGCAGGTGTTTCTATCCAGGATAAATAGATAACACAGGCGAAAATGCAATTTGAGATACTATCGGATATCTAATATGGAGTCGATCGGATTTCATTTCACCAGAAATGGAAAGCATTTTTCATTTTCTCTTCCCACACGCAATATATGTATGTATGTATATATATACATACATACATATATATATACATATATGTAAATATATATATATATATATATATATATATATATATATATATATATATATATATATATACATACATACATACATACATACATACATACATACATACATACATACATATATATATATATATATATATATATTATATATATACATATATACATATATACACACACAGAAATGAAATGTATTAGTTTGAAGTTTGTTAACCTTTTTCTTGTTTAAATTTTAGTTGATAGGAGTTAAATAGATTTTGCGATGGATAGGAAAGCTGATCAAGGATCTTATTTATTTATATTTTGAATGGTTTATGATTTTTGTGGTAAGTATTTTTCTGAGCAAAACGTTTTTTTTTTTTTGCATATTTGTTGAAGATGACATTTATGGATAGTCGCTGATATAATATTTCTTTTAATCCATACAACTCAGTTTTAAAAAAAGAGTATTCGTTTCAGGGGTTACTAATCACATCTTAAAGAGTAAAAATGCTAAAAATAATTGATTCAAATAATATTTGTTTGATTTAGTATATTTTAATCTCTCTCTCTTTCTCTCTTGTTGTGGCCACATCGCTTAGAAGTAGCACTCTAGATTTACAACCGAAAGCTCCCAATTTAATGTCAAGTAACTTGGAAGAAATATGAGGACGTTCCTCTAAAATTATTTTTGCTTCGTTGGCCTATGCCGAGAATTGTGCACCTGGTGCTTAATCGACTGCTGAGCTTGCTTTTGTGTAAGGGTATGAGTGGGAAAAATTGAAACCTTCAACCCTTCGTCTCTCTCTCTCTCTCTCTTTCTCATTAACTTACACAAGGCCAGTGCGCATTAATAAATTTGCTTGTTAACCAACTCTAAATATCTTTTTTATTAACTTTTCACAACTTAACTTGGATTATTGTTTAATGGAGCAAGTCCATTTGGAGAGCAAAAGTCATCTATTTCTAAAATGATATGCAGCTCCGCTGTTTGGTGACAGTAATTCACGATATGTAAGCTAAATGGATTTTCCTGATGGAGTTACTGCAATCAGTTATTTGATAATGTCACCCCAGTTCAGCAGTTTTGATGGCATTTTATTCCCGAATAACTACCAGAAATAGCCAAAGTCATATCGTACTTTTATTTGAGAGAAATCATCTTCCTTTTTTTCGGTGATATTCAAATTTTCACACATGTAAAGAGTTCCACAAGCTCGCCATGATAAGAATCGAACTCGGGATTTCTTTTTGAATCTCTTTGCACATTCAGCTTTCATATCTCCTTTTGTAATACCAGGGAAAATTCTCATTCATTTCCATATGATCTGCCTTGATCGATGTTCTGCCTTACTCTTTGCTGACCCTATGGAGGGACGCATTCAATCTGCCGGACGTCACGCAATCACCGAAGTAAACAACGAAATCTGTCATCTGCAATCTCGTATACTCGCCCCTCTCTTTGTGAGCCAGTGATGAGAGTAAAATCCAATTTGGCGCGAAGGGAAAATAGGGAATGTGGATTTCTGTCTCAGTGACATTCCCAACAGAACGTCAGTTGATTACAGTAAGGTCAGTTAACCGATGATAGTAACAAACGTTTCGCCGCTGGTGTTCCGATCAGTGTCGTTCAAATCAGTCAACGACGGTTTCTTCATTCCTTGGAGGGTGAACACTGATGAATGCCAGGCAGTGACTTATTCGCTAAACTTGATCAGTGAAGTTAGTCTCGAGAGAGTCTGGTTGGAATTTGAAATGGGTACCTCTAAAGGTTACCAGAGTGCACGCTCTACCGTCCCTTAAACTTCGGACAAACCTAGCGGGCCTGGTTGAACCTGCAAATGTGACGGACATTATGAAGACTTTAATTTGCACAGTTAAGGTGAATGAGAGAAGACTTTACTGAATCTTCTTAATGTTTTCTTGTCTGCTGCTCATACTGAATTGAGAGACATGACTGTCCCACACCATACAGCTAAGGAGAAAACGGAAGCGATATAAATAAATAACCAGTGTTTTAAGATGCTCTCCGTAACCGGCAAACATTTTGGGATGAGGTGGCTAATGCTTTGCAACTTTCAGACATTTTTTTTAATCACCACAGTTGAATAACAACAAGGTGCTAAGTCCACGACTTAGGTCACCAGAGCTAAAATGATGTTGAAAGCTGTGCGCTTTAAGGGCTCCAGCCCTATCTGTAATCGAACCGTGACTTCTTGCTGGTAACCCTAGAATCATAAGGGTTCTTCCAATATCTTACACAATGTCCATCTGGATAAAATATTAGGAAACAATGTAGCATCAGATATTAACTCGTTTGCCTCCCCCTTCTTTTGTTACCTGTGTTTTATTACTTTCATCATCAGCCGCCCACGTACGTCCCTAACAGAGATTTTTTTCGTTTATATCCATTATTCCAAACTGAGAGACAATAAAGCCCTACTTGTTAGTTTGTTGACAGATGGTATGCCACTTATAAGCTTATTACGCAGCGAGTAAAAGTTATGAACAGACGTCTGAAAAATAGCTGGATTTTTTTTTTTTTACTGCGCTGACGAAGCTACTTATTTTCGTTCCTTCACCTTCTATTTTATTGCTTCATCAGAACTTGATTGATTTCATCCTTTACGTTTTTATCATCAGTTTCTTTCATTGAAGGAAACATTTAATCAGTTACGAATTTTTTGGAAATAAATGTATTTGTTTCGTTGCGTCGCTTTCTCGTTTTACCATAAGCTTTTATTTTAAGGGGTGGTTTTGGATGGGAGTGCCTTCCAATCCTCAGCAAAGTGTAAGTGTGCAAGAAACTTGCCATTTTCTTGGCGACCAGCTGGGGCTGGTGCCGGGTTGACTGGTGGCGGTAGCCTTGGAACGAACCATGGTTCTTCCACATGTGAGACTAAATCAACTCCTCTCATGGAAGAAAAATTTGACAAAAAATATGAACTGTACAAATAGCCATAAGGAGAACGAAGCAATAGAGTGCACGCTCTTCCGCTTTTACTTAAATTCATTCATAAGCAAACTACGCTCAACTAAAGCAAGTAAAAAATGCGCTGAAGTTTCTTCGGCGCAGTCGAGTTTTCTGTATAGCGTATAATGCTGTATGAAACTCTCAGCCACGGCCCATAAAAATTTCAGCCACAGCTCGGTGGTGGCCTGTGTTGTTAGCACCAATAGCAGTGCCAGACGCACGATCATGGCTAAATTTAGCCTTAAATAAAATAGAAAAACTTCTGAGGCCAGAGGACTGCAATTTGGTATGCTTGATGATTGGAGGGTGGATGATCAACATACCAATTTGCAGCCCTCTAGCCTCGGTAGTTTTGAAGATCTGAGGGCGGACAGAAAAAGTGTGGATGGACAGACAAATAGCCATAATAATAATTCTCTTTAACAGAAAACTAAAAATAGACTTTCAAAGACTACCATACCAACTGTCATTTCTGAAGGCAAATGTTTGATGCTGAGCATGCATGAGAATGGAATGAGAATGGGTGGATAGAGCTAATGAGGACCACAGGCAAAAACAGTGATGGAATCACAAAAGGGGGTAGTAAAGCCCAGACACAAGAGATAAGTATGGAGGTCAGGGGATACAAAGGAAGGGGTGGGGCGTCGGGCTTTACCCCGCAACCTGATAAATTATGATGAAAGCGAAAAGTAGAAGTAGGAGTCTTTTCTCAATCAGTATAGAAAGCGAGTGCCATTATAATACGCACAACACTAACTATGCCTGAAGAGATAGACACTGGCACTTCCTCTAGCGATACAATTTGAAGACATATAGCAAATGTATCCACTCGAAAGCGCGCGATCTTATAAATGCCACGCTTCTTTGTGGATAAATGTTTTTTTTTGGTTTTTTCTTTGTTGTCGAGGATAATACGGGCGAATTCATTCCAGTCGTTGCTGCCGCTCTTGTGGAGGGGAATGTTCAACAAAAACCTGGGCCGGGTCAGTGTTGGGTGGTACTAGAATCAGGCCCACTTGCATAGTTTTCACATCATCAGCGGTGGTTCGTCCAAACCGAAGCCTAT
The DNA here is from genome assembly GCF_040412425.1 of Macrobrachium rosenbergii. Lineage (NCBI taxonomy): Eukaryota > Metazoa > Arthropoda > Malacostraca > Decapoda > Palaemonidae > Macrobrachium > Macrobrachium rosenbergii. The sequence goes on from NC_089759.1 coordinate 33,360,788, forward strand.
TCAGATGCATATTATAATGGCACTCGCTTCCTATGCTGAAAAAAAAAGACTCCTACTTCTACTTTTCGCTTTCATCATAATTTATCAGGTTGCGGAGTAAAGCCCTACGGCCTACCCTCTCCTCTGTATCCCCTGACCTCCATATCTGTCTCTCTCGGCTGGGCTTTCCTGCCCCTTTTGTGATTTCATCACTTTTTTGCCTGTAATTTCATCCTTTTTATTACAATGGCTTAGATCGAGAAAAATGTGGTAACAAAGGAATGGGGGTTACTTAGATTTTTTATATAGATTTCTTAGACCTATGTGAGTTCTCCATGATTATGGTCAGCTCAGCTCGTTTCCTGCATAATTATACAATATATATATATATATATATATATATATATATATATATATATATATATATATATATATATATATATATATATATATATATATATATATATATATAGCACAGGAGGAGGGTAGAGGGTAGTTGCTAAAACTATGTCAAGACCCGAAGATAGGCATGTTGATATCATGACTTTATTAAAGTTGCCGACGTTTCTGGACCACAAGTCCCATTTTCAAGGCTAAAATGACAAACCAATTTACAATCATTAAAAAGACTCAGACAAGAACGAAAATAAAAAAAAAAATTACAATTTTTATAAAATTATTGAAACAAATAAACAAGCATTGAAATACAGAATAGATAAACAAAAAAGAAAATTGTTAAGTAAGACAACGGACGAATTCACACACAAAGAAAACGGCGTCTCTTCTAATGCTGTGAGCAGTCCGCACCTGGGCATCAGGAAATTTGAACTTTGGTGGCTAATTTGAACTGCGCATTGTAACTATAAAATTTCATTACTTCAAAAACCAGACCCCGAAAGGAAGACCTCCAGAATACGAGCTTTCAGAAACTAAACATCAAGGCTGTATCTTTTACCGTTATTGCTCCACAGGTATGTTAAGTCCAGCCACCCACCCACCCACCCACCACCTACCCACCCACCACCTACCATATCCCCTGAACGCCGGGTGAATAGATGCTATACACAGACATGTATATATATATATATATATATATATATATATATATATATATATATGTGTGTGTGTGTATATATATATATATATATATATATATATATATATATATATATATATATATATATATATATATATATATATATATATATATACACACACACGCATATACATAACTTTTTGCTGTAAAGTTATTCTAAATCTACTGTATGTTATCAACAAATTAATTAGAATTCATAAACAGAAACCTAATAAGCTTAGAACTAAGAGGAAACTTTCAGTTCTCCCGTGAGTGGGTGAAAACCTCATAAGCCTTTAGATTAAATTCTCTAGTTCAATAATTTAGAACAAAATGAAAACCATTTACGAACTATATAATTCGAAAAATAATATCAATGCCGGCTGCCACAGCTCCAAAGAAGAAATTAATTCAATATTATGTAAATATTTGTTTTATATAATTTAATAAAGAAAGTTTGCTTAAACTTCGGATGACATATTAGTCACTGGGTCAGCCCAACCGCGGTATAGAAATACTCGAGAAAATTGGATTTTCCATTTTTAGAGAAAATTCTGCGCCTGTGCATGTGCGTGTGGCGTGTTTATTAGCGACACTGCACATCTGAAAGTAATTCTGTAATGGGTTTTATTTCTCATACGTCATTTAAGCACTCTTAAGCTTTATTTGAGAAGTGCTTCGTCGTGAGACATACATATATATATAATATATATATATATGTACTAATAATAAGAATTCTCTGCTCTCCTCAGTTAATCGGAATACCGGACTCTTTCTAAGAGCCGAGAGGCGTTCAAGCCACATAGACTTCGTGGAGTCTGGTTGAGATTTGGGGGGCTTTCCTACCTGCTTCTACTTTTCGAACTTTGCTGATCACAACAGTCGAAAGACGGAGCTCCAGAGAAGTTATAATGAACTGCCTCGTTGTGCAAAAAGACTTCGGACACTAAAGGTTACTATACACACCCGCACGCACACGTAATTGTGTATATATATATATATATATATATATATATATATATATATATATATATATATATATATATATATATATATATAATTTTCTACCCATAAATTACCTCATTTGATACGCAAACTATTTTATATTGACATTTAGGACATTTTTCTAATATAATGACATCCAGTCGACCGTCGAAATGACGTTTTAAACGGAAATTCGGGTAAAAATATGTGAGCAAAATGTTTTTTTCTTTTTGCAAATATAAAACATGTTAGCAGATATAACTTTAAAAGATAGAACTATTCAACGTAAAAACTTTTATATTTCCAAAAAATTACTTGTCTTAGGACTGATGGAGCGTGAAGGAATACTTAATGTCAGTGGAAATATCTGAAGGCACATTAAATGAAGAAAAATTTATTTACGACCTCTAGAGAGTATTTAAATTTAAATAAAAACTGTCGATCGAGAAGCGATATTCCAGAACTAGAATTAAGAAAAGTTAATGCCTCAGAATATAGTTAATTCTTAGTCTGAGGAAAAAGCAGATTATGACTAATGCAGTATGACGTATATATATATATATATATATATATATATATGTATATATATATATATATATATATATATATATATATATATATATATATATATATATATATATATATACATACACATACATACACGCACACACTCACACACATACACATACACGCACACACTCACACACATACACATGTATATATATTGGGCAGGGCATGAGGGCATACCTCACCCACAGAGACCTGCCGAGAACCGGTAAACGTACACAGATGTTGTGTTTAATGAATTATTCTTCCTAAAATGGGATGAAGTCTAGTAATGTTTAGAGAAATAATTCACTGAAGCATAACTGTGTCAAGGTACCATTGCAAAATGATAATCTTGACAACAGTAAATTGTGTAAATGTTTTGGGTAGTTATTCGTCAAGTGAGGTTTGAATTTTCTTATTATTGAGTCTTCTAATTGGAGAAATTCTATGGCCTGACTAGTGTTGTGCAATAGTTCTAAAAGCATTTAGATATATTTAATTTTAAATGACATTAATTATCAGTACTAGAGTAGTTCTTCCTAGCCCGAGTTATCTACGAATCAGCTAAGCAAAATATTTTCCAAACAGTTTTTTATATCTTTTATTATTTCCTAAAGCTGTAAGAGTCAGTTAATGTAACAACATAATGCTATAACGATTGAAATCTTGAATGCAAAATACTCTATAGCAAGGTTTTTTTTATTCGATCATCCTTAAAAAACTACATAAATAAGGTGAACTGATGATAAAAATTAAGAACGCAAACTAATTGAATAGTTTTACAATCGTTTCACTCTGCAGTGGCAAAACGATCCTGTAATTTCTAAAGTGAAGAAAGAGCTTTTTGCAAGCCAAGAAAAGAAACTACATTTGAAACCGGTTGGATATATTTCCTTCATGGTCCAATAGATGGCATCAGCTTGCATTTTTTACTTAGTTGGTTCTCTTTTAACAATAGTGGTGTTGTTTGTTTAGGTATAAGATCACTGATCATTGTTACTTCATGTAGCAGTCTAACTCTGTTTAAAACTAATGTAGAATATATTTTTGCAGCAAATTTGCACATTGCCTCGTGGTAATGGCCTTCCCCATCTGACGTAAGAAAGGTTCTCAGTTAGAGAACACCTTTCGTTTTATCTTTCCCACAATTAAAAAAAGCATCCATTGCATGCTAAAATATCTGTAGGGGAAGGACTCGTACAGTAGTAACTAGGTGCAGATGAAACTAAACGTTTAGAAAAAGTTATCTTCTTATCTTTGGAAATTTGATATGGTGTTTGTTAATGGTGAGATTTAATGAATACCTTGAATCGTTGTCTTTATACATGTATCACCACCAGAACAAAGAGCATGAAGGAGTTTTGAGTTGACTGACATATAAGACACCAGCGATGAACAAATGTATGTTAGTTGAGGATTAATGGAGCCTAAGCAATCCTGAAATTACAGCCGTTGCTCAGGCACTGGTATGCAAGTCAGAGTTAGGGAATTCACACACTACTTTCATTCAACAGAGTAAGGCTTAAAGGGCTTGCTTGACGCATTCTGTGATTTATAATTCGAAGATATTGTCAGTAAAAGTGCGAGTCGAATATCAAATTCCTTCCATGTCCTCCGAAATCTGTTTTCGCTAGTGGATCCCTGGTATCCTCCGAGATGAAGCCTCATTTTGTCTTTATCTCTCTTGGTATGAGCGTAGTCTCATTCATGGTACTGGGTCACTCTCTTATTATCCGCGGTGGGCACTAATTTTCTCGCTCCGTGACTTGGTATTTTCCTGGGCAGATCCTTTGTGTTCTTGCCTTAGAATAGTCGGAGATTGACTTACTTTCTCTTGGTTGAGAAAGCCGTACATGTTTTGCAAGTTCATTTTATATTATGCTGCACATTACAAAACTTCTCTTTTTGAATGAACGAATGGTCTTCCCTGCCTTGGAAATATTGTGGTAAAATGGTTCTGCTTTGTAATCATTTTTGAAGAACAAATTTCTTCTTTTGCTTCTCAACACATTTGATTACCCAGATACTTTTATTGAGGTTTAGTGATGGTATTTATACAGTGGCTATGACTTCTTGCTACAAAATAAATAGAAATAAACAACGATTTTCATACTCAGCCGAGTGTTCATCATTTCTTTGTCTTATAGATTTTCATTGCGTGAGAGACAGGTAATAGGAAGAAAGCGATGATGACTATTTCCTTACTGTTGTCTCAACTTTTTTTTTTTATCCAAGTGGGACTTGAACTGTTTACATAAGAGAATTATTTCTTGCCTGTGGGCCTTTCTTTTATACGAACTTGATTGTACTAAACTACCCTGGCATGTTTAGTACAGTGCAATAAGGGTTCAGCCTCAGAATTTAGATTGACGGGCTGAGACACTGGGAATAGGTGATCTGTGTTATCTTCGGAGAATACTAAAAAATTCTGAGACGGGTTGTAGAATTACGGGTACAAATATATATATATATATATATATATATATATATATATATATATGAATAGGTGTGTATATATATATATATATATATATATATATATGAATATGTGTGATATATATATATATATATATATATATATATATAATATATATATATATATATATATATATATATATATATATATATATATATATATATATATATAATATATATATATATATATATATATATATATATATATATATATATTTATATATATATATATAGACAAAAAATTAGTGCTTCTTGCTTTGAAAATGCTATATGAAAGTGAGCGGTTATTGGGTGGTCTTAAATTTTTACAGTTTGACAGTATACTAACGAAAGGATTTAATAGCCAATAAAAATAGAGGGATTTGTTCATCAATACGTTTTTCTAAAAAAGTTACAGGAGTAAGATATGCTTTTTCTAGTCTCTAACATAAGTCCTTTCAGCACTAATCGTTCAATTACAAAAGTAATTCTAATGAAGGCTATATTTTGCTTCTTAAAAAATAAAACTCTGGGTATTGTCTTCTTGACGTCATCTAATAATTCCATATACAATGAAAATTTTAACTTTTTAAGCTCGTTCACATTTCATTGCAAACAGTAATTACTTTCGGTGTTATCGCAAAAAGAAAATAAAAGGAGCAAATCTAATTTGCATTCCATTCAAGAAGTATTGAGCCCATTTTTTATACGCTTTTATTTAGCTTGCTTTTTTGTCTGTTTGTCTCTCTATTTGTTTGGGTCAAACTTGTAACTCAATCTCCGACCTGATTCCTTCGTCCGATGGACTTGAAATTTTGCGTGGTTACTCACTCCCGGTGACAATACAACCTTACATGATCAGTAGGTCAGCAGTGACCTCTAGTGACTCTACAGTGACCTCGCCTCTACGGATTTTTCAATCTCAGGCTCGATAGGGTATGATAGAATATCACGTTCAATTTAGTTAGCTACAATCATAAATCATCGACAATTTCTGTCAAGACTAAAAAGTATAAAATAAAACAAATATGAAAAAAATGTATACACGCTTTTATTAAAATGCACTAAAATGTAAAAAAAAATATTTTGAGATTTTCTTACAGTTAATCATGTCAACAGAAATAAAAGCGTGGGCGCCAGACATGGAAGGAAATGCATCAAGAAATAAAAAATATATTTCTTTTCTTCGCTTTTATTTTTTGTAGACATGATTAATTGCAAGAAAATCCTTTTGTGTCAAAAAAATAATTTTTTACTTTTTACTGCATTTTAATAAATCAAAAAAATAATTTTTTACTTTTTACTGCATTTTAATAAAAGCATGTTTAAAAAGTTAAAAAAAAAAATTTTTTTACGGGTTTGCTTGAACCGCAAATAGCCTTTTGGATTCTCAGGGAAGAGAAAGGTCTTGAAAAGCCTTGTCTTTGCTTTCAAGCGTTTTATTCAAACTTGCCTCAGACTAAATTGTTGTGGGACAAAAAAGGGTAATGGATGTCTTTTCTGTAATCTCTCACGATCGTTTTTACATTTATGGCGGCATTTGGGCTGCATTTCGCGTTCGTCTCATCGAAACTTTTCCACTAAAAGATCGGAGTTTTACCATCACTTGCTTCTTTAACAAAGCTCTTTCTCTTTTCACGTCTTGATCTCTCTCTTTCTCCTCTACAATTTATTTATATAAATGTTGTATTGTGTTATATTTTGGACCGGATATATCATAATCTCAGTCATTTTCTAATTTCTATTAAATTCAACTTTGCTGGCATGAAAAGTTCAATACATCTAGGACCTAGTAACAAGATACATATTAAAGTACTATGTTTTCAACATGCAATGAACTATCACTGGATCATGCAACTATATATACATACATACATATATATATTATATATACATACATACATACATATATATATATATATATATATATATATATATATATATATATATATATATATATATATATATACATATACAGTACATATATAGTATGATTTCATGTCAAATGACCTAAAAATATATAAAAAAAATATATATCCTCTCATGCATATGTACACAGTCAACCCCGTCCCCATAGCAAATTGTCAAATCTTAAAAGTGTTCAGCTTTTTTCTTCATGAGCTGTTAAATTATATTTATATAGATTTTTCTTAGATTTTTACGAAATTTATTTCATCTTTCTCTTGTCTTCCGTGTCCACCATTTGACTTAACAGACAGCGTAAGAATCATATATAATTTAACTACTTTTATTCCTCTATAGCTCATAATAACTTTTAGTACTTAGTCATTTTGGTATTATTTGCCCTTGAAAAGTGCCCTGCTTAATATTCTTCAACAAGTTTTGCATTTTATTTCTATAAATAATTTTTTTTCAAAGAGTTACCAATTAACTCATTTCCTTAAACATCATTTATTCTTTTGATAAACTTTAAACCCTAATAGGCAAAAAACGTCTTAATTTTCACTTTCTATAACCTTCCTCAAAACCTTCGGCATACTGATATCAGTAGTCGGAAAGATATAGTCTACCATTATAGCAAACCAAAATTTACCCAAAACCTTTCACCTTCTAGATTGTATATTCTTTCTCAAGCTTTCGTATACATTAGAACTTTCAGTGAGTTACAGTTCTCCTTGCATCATAATATTCATCATTCTCTACATTCTGTTTCCACATAGTAACATTTGTATGTTATCTCAATTGTATTACAAGCTGATATACCCTTTAAATCCTAATTTCTTATAGTTTTTTTTTTTATACAGGAGTATTCGGCAAACAAACACCCGTTTCATATCTACCCCCTCAAGTGCTTTTGCTTATCAAGTCTTCTGTAAAATTGCCCAATTTCTGTATTTTTCTAGAATAATTTGGTAAAGCTATATGGTTTTATCATGATTTCCTCTCCGAGTTCCCATTTCTCTAATACCTCTGACGAGGCATTTTCTTTTCCAATCCTTACGAGAATTTCCCCTTACACTAAATAGCGCGCGCAATCTTCAAGTCTTGCCTGGGTGAATTTCAATTAAGTGATGTGAAGGGGTGGAATATAGCCAAGTAAGGGATGCAGATCTGGGATACGCATTATTGAAATTCCCTCGTCTTCTTATACGAAATCTAACTTCTCTGGATTACTTAATCCCACGCTGAATCCCTTGCAATCATCTCGTAGCCTATACAAATGAAGAGATATGAAAATACTGCCTTGTTAAAATAACTGTGCCTATATTCTAGCAACTAGGAATCCCGACAAACTCAAACTCTTACAACCTAGACAGATCACATTCTACCCAAACGCAACCAATTGCTTGATATAAACAGGTAAAAAAAATGCGCCGAAGTTTCTTCTTCGGCGCAATCGAGTTTTCTGTACAGCGTATAATGCTATATGAAACTCTTAGCCACGGCCCATGAAGCTCTCAGCCGCTGCCCATGAAACTTTTAGCCACGGCCAGGTGGCGGCCTGTGTTGTTGGCACCTATAGCGGTGACAGACGCACGATCATGACTAACTTTAATCTTAAATAAAATAAAAACCGAACCACATTATACCGAGAAATGAATTTCTGTCACCAGAAATAAATTCCTCTAATTCTTCATTGGCCAGCCGGACACTCGAACTCGGGCCTAGCAGAGTGCAAGCCGAGAACTCTACCGACTCGTCCAACGAGGAACTACGATTATGAATAAAAAGCGATATCGTTCGTAATAACCGTATATAACCCTTAATGAAACGAAAACAATTCCACGTCCATAGGTCATATGATAGCTAAAATGACTTTTATCGTGCTGCTTTGATCCAAACGATTTTGTTTATACTCACTGACGCGGGAAATACAAGGGTCTTAAGTTAAGTATACCTTAATTTTACCAGACCACTGAGCTGATTAACAGCTCTCTTAGGGCTGGCCCGAAGGATTAGACTTGTTTTTACGTGGCTAAGAACCAGTTGGTTACCTAGCAACGGGACCTACAGCTAATTGTGGAATCTTGACCACATTATAGCGAGAAATGTATTTCTATCATCAGAAATAAATTCCTCTAATTCCTCATTAGCCGGCCGGAGAATCGAACTCGGGCCTAGGCTCTTTGTTGGCGATAGAGTGCGGGTTAGAGTAAACATAATCAGCAAGAAGCTTAATGCTATGTGTATATATATTACAGGGAATATGTGGAATCAGGGATTTCACGAAATCCCTGGGGAACATTTGGTCCCCGAGGGCTGGTACTAAACACAGCGAAACAGTGACTCATCTACATCGTTTCGCCGTATTTAGTACTAGCCCCTGTGGGGCCAAATGAGTTTCACCGTGGTTAGCACTAGCCCCTGGTTAATCAAATGCACTCAGGGACATTTGTTCCCCCAGGGGTTAGTACTAAACACAGCGGAATACATTTAACCCCTAAGGGGCTTGTACTAAACACGGCGGAACAGTGTAGATGTGTCACTGTTTCACCGTGTTTAGTACTAGCCCTCGGGGATCAAATGTTCCTAAGCGAGTTGCTCATTTCACAAATTCCTTAGGGATTTCGTGAAATCCCTGATTTCACATATTCCCTGTAACATATATATATACAGTATATGTGTATATATATGTATATATACTGTATATACATATATATATATATGTGTATATATATATATATATATATATATATATATATATATATATATATATATATATAGTGTGTGTGTGTGTTTTCATAGGTGGCACTGAATCTGTATGTGTATCTATGTTCATTTTGTGTAACTGCACAAGTGCGGACTTGGCAAGTCTTAGCTCTCTTATTTTCCAATTACTAACAAAAATCATTTATTGCCTGGCAATCACAGTACTTTTTTCGGTGTTAAGTGTAAAGCATAATTCGAAGGAACAGATATTTTTTTTAGAACAACTGGAGAAGAAGTTTTAACTCAGAGAAAATATAAAAGTGAATTTTGACTAACAAATACATATTTGATGAGAAATAAATCAAGATAGTTTACTGTACAGACCTCTGATACGTCGTAGTATGATCAATAAATATCAGTATATCTGCATTACAATTATTATTTATCTCTCAACTTACTCATATTTTCAATAAATAGCATTCTGTTGTGTGGCAGATTTTTGTTTCAGTAATGCCCATATAAACACTGCAATATGAATGTTTTTGATTTGTCATTAATATTCTTCTCAGCGAATAAAAAAATACCTGTTTTCTACAGACGGATTAAACAAGCAGAAAAAAACTTGATTGTTATTGTCGCTCATACTGAGACCGAGGCCGAAGGAAACTAAGAAAAATGAAAACCAATTTTCCCTATGACTGATCATCCAGCAAATTTCCCTGACAGCCTCATCCATTATGCAGGGAAGCCATTTGCCGCGATAGATGAAACTCTTTGCAAGGGCGAGAGATAACCCGATGCTTCCTTTCAAGTGGATGCGAAATGAAACCGCGTCATGTATATCGATGAAATTCACACACGGTTGGGTTCAGACTCATTAAAAGAATCGTACAGAAGCGAAAAGGATGACTTCATTTCATATTTGTCAAAGTAAGATTATACGTTGATGCTAACGCCAAGAAAATGTAGTTTTTTTTCTTTCTATAAAAAGTTGAATAAAACCGTGTTACATGAATAAAAAGAATTCGTACACTTTGGGGCTTAGGCTTGCTAAATAAATTATTCAGTAACGACAAGAAAGATTTCCTTATATTTTTGTAAAAGTAAGTTTGTAGACTTCTTCATGTTTTTGTAAAAGTAAGATTGTTGACTTCCTTATATTTTTGTAAAAGTAAGATTGCATGCTGAGACCGACGCAAAAAAAATTATTTTATTTCTTTCGGGAAAAGTTAAATATAATCGTGTCATGCGTATAAATAAAATTCCTACTCATTGGGGTTTAGACTTTCTAAGTAAATTGTTCAGGAACAAAAAGAATGACTTCCTTTAATTTTTTTTAAAAGTAAGATTATGTGTTGATACCGAGGAAAATTTTTTTTCTTTATATAAAAAATGTAACATGAATAAAAAAAAAAACATACACTTTGGGGTTTAGACTTATTAAATATATTATTCAGAAACAAAAGAATAAACTGGTTTTATATGTGAAACGGTAAGGATTATTTGTTGATACATAGACAAAAAATGTATTGTTATTTCTATAAAAGTAAAAAAGCTGCGTCATGTTGATAAATAAAATCCATAAACGGTGGGGTTTAGATGTACTAAATAAATTATTCACATACGAAAGCAATGACTTCCCTCTATTTGTTTAAAAGTCAGGATGATTTTTTTAAAACTACACGTAAAAATCATTGCATGATCTGGAATTTTTTTCTTATTCTCTTCGCAAATAAACATTCATATTTTTTTAAAAATTATATGTAATGAAAGCACATTCACGAACCTCCCGTTTAGAAATTTTGCACAGACTACGAAATAGCCCTTGAGAAAGGCACGTTAGCGCTGCGGTAAGCTTTCTACACTTTAGTTTTCTGTAAAAGAAAACTATTGAGATGGCTATTTTTTTTTTTTTTTTTTAATGATTGACCCATGTCATCTACAGAACTGGGATATGTGAAGTGTTTTCCATCACCATTTTAAGAAAAGTCACGCTGACAGCCATTTCTTTTTCTATTGAGGAAAATACTTTTTCTGTTGCTATGAATATTTTATCTAGTTGCAAATACTTCTAAAAGTCCATCATTTTAACCATCATCAGACACATATACAGTATATATATATATATATATATATATATATATATATATATATATATATATATATATATATATATATATATATATATATATATATATATTATATATATATATATATATATATATATATATATATATATATAAATATAAATATAAATATATATATATATATATATATATATATATATATATATATATATTTATATATATATTTAATATGTATATATAATATATATACATGCGAATTTTGTCCCAGACACCGTGACATTTTTCAGATTCACAAACCTTCAGCAACAAATGCCAAATAACAATAAATCCACCCAAACTCGCAAGGAACACTGAAGGGGAATTTATAAGTGGCAAACGATCCCTCAACAGATGGACTCGAACCACCGAATGGGTAGAGAATGACGAATTTTCAGTGACGCTACCATTATGCTATCATTATGGTATTCTAAAACCGTCGTTTTCCAATCATTCGGGGGTTCGAGTCCACCTGGTGATGGATGTCTCTATCATTTATGAATTCCCCTTCGGTGTTTATTTCGAGGTTGAGCGAATTTGATAATAAACGACATTTTTAGCTTGAAGTTTGCATATATATATATATATATATATATATATATATATATATATATATATATATATATATATGACTGTGAAATATTTTCTGTTAAAGCAGAATTCCATTAAATATAGGGAGCCCATAAAAACGTCAAAATGTGAAAAATAAAGGCTATATTCAGAGACCAAACTGTCTCTCTCCTCAGGCAAATAGAGAGACAGTTTTGTCTCTGAAATACAGCCTTTATTTTCCACATTTTGGCATTTTTATGGGATATATATAGTGTGTGAGTGTACACTTAAATAACTTTTTTCGCACGATATATATGAATGTTGAAGAAACTGAAAATTAAAATAACGTGCAACTTACAACCACAAGTAGGTTGACATCACATTCAATATGCAAATCAATAATAAACACGGCATGGTACCTTTTTTTCTCTCTCTCTTTTCAAAGTGAGTTTCAACTATAGACAATACAGTAAATAACCTTTTCACTTGATATACTTCATTATTAAGGGACCTGGAAAATAAATGAGAGAATAGATTTCTGTCTTCATGTGGTTTGAATACGCATCGGAGCAGCAATATCAGCGCTATAAATTGTTATCCATTTTATCCACTGTTGATAATGTTGTCTATAAATCTTTTTGGTTTCCTGTAAAAGAAAACTATTGGGATGGCTTTGTCTGTCCGTCCGCACTTTTTCTGTCCGCCCTCAGATGTTAAACACTACCGAGGCTAGAGGGCTGCAAACTGCTATGTTGATCATCCACCCTCCAATCATCAAACGCACCAAATTGCAGCCCTCTATCCTCAGTAGTTTCTATTTTATTTAAGGTTAAGTTTAGCCATGGATCGTGCGTCTGGCACTGCTAGGTTGCCAGCCGCCGATGCATCTTCACTTGACCGCATCTGGGGAGCAACTGAACGCTGCCCGGTTGTGGCTAGAGTTTCATACTGCAGCACATCGAGAGTTCTATACGCTGTATAGAAAACTCGATTGTACCGGAGAAACTTAGGCGCATTTTTTATTTATTTATTTTTTTCTTATGCAGGAAGACTTAAGTTTCACAGACTAACATCTGAAGGTGAAGGAATGATTTTCTTTTTATTTTAACGTTATAAACGATAGCTTTGATTTGCTGAATAATGAAGAACAAATTCAATATGAATACATACATTCCTTGAATTCCTTGGCACTTTTTATTGGTTCCTTGTTCACTAGTCCTGCGTTCGGGTATATAAAGAAATTGAAAATAAATGTAAAATTTACTGTAAATTCTAGAGTTTGATCGGCTAGATCGTTCACCATATCCCCAGTACCACTTCCTTTTTATTTTTAGTACGACAAATAAAACCACAACTCTACCACCATTTTTCAGATGCAAAAACTTTTATTTGGGCTAACTGAATAGGCTAGCTGTTTTTAAATAGAACGCTTTACAGTTTAGGATCCCCTATTTTATGTATATATATTCTATATATATTCTATTGTTGTTCAATGTTACGTTACCACGGATTTTCCGCGTATTTTTTTCATAATTAGAATAACTTTTCTATTAAGTCCGGTCCACATCACTTTCGATTTTGTGACAAGAAAGTTACCCCTTATCAGGACACTGTAGTCAATATGAAGCTTATCTTTCTTAAATTAGCCAATCATTTTTCTTCTCAAACTGGATGAGGATAAAAGCCCTTCGTGCAAATGCATAGGAAACAGCTAGAATTATTGGCAAAACAAAACATCTCATGATGCAACTCTCTCTCTCTCTCTCTCTCTCTCTCTCTCTCTCTCTCTCTCTCTCTCTCTCTCTCTCTCTCTGAGTACAAACTCCACATTCTACGGTAAACGTAAAAAGAATACGGAAGAATATGTAATTAAGATTATAAGCAAATAATCAAGCCAGTATTGATGGTGATGATTTATCAGTCCTATCCTAAGTCATTAACAACGGATTTTTAGTTCCCAATTAAGAACAATTTCAATGTGAAGCACTCTTCGAAATGATTAGCCACCTAACGAACAGCAAGAAAAATAATTAATTGCCTCTTTTTTTTTGGAATATAATGAAAATTGCTTAATAAAGAAAAGAAAAATAGCCTCCGATATGCTAGTATATTTTTAATACTTCTATTTTAACAGAAATAAAAATTCGAGGTCAAATATTTGTTTAAGAACGCATTCAGTGATTTATAGAGGGAACCTGGGAGTGAGGTTCATAAAGTGAGAAGTCAAAAGTAAATTTTTGAATTTCAACTCTGGTTTGAATTTCAACTCTGGTAGGTAAAAAAAAAAAAAAAAAAAAAATCTATCAATGCGGATGATGAAATTTTTTTAGATCTGGCCAACCTGGCTTTTACACGTCTTTGGGCAGTCCATTATAAGGATGTTCAAATCATCAGGGTATTTGCGTGTTTCATTGAGGAGTGGGATACACAAGTTTCAAATAAATGAATCTAAGAAATTTAATTGAAATGGTTTAATTCCGTGCACGAGGAAGCGCAATTTATGTTTGGGAGATTCAAATTTTACCATTATTTTTTATTATTTTTAATAAAATGTTACAGAAAATACGGTAACTTTGGTGAACAAAATATGATGCTAGATAACATGATCATCCATTTAAAAACTTACTGCTGGGTTTTGCAAGTGCAGGCTAGATTATACCCTGGCTTTCATTTAAGCTCAAATCATAAATCCTGGCAAACAAAAAACATTGCCAACCACACGCAGATACGACTGGCAATTATTTATGTAAGGAATTTGGAAATTCTGCTCCCAATTGTCTGCCTGTCTGTCTCTCTCCATATATATACATACACACACATATATACATACATACTCACACACGGATATATATATATATATATATATATATATATATATATATATATATATATATATATATATATATATATATATATATATATATATATATATATATATATATATATAATAAACATCAAGTTACAAATTTCATTTAATATCCAACTGGCTCTACCTCGGAAATAATACCAAAGGAGAATTATAATTGATAAGTGATAATTACGTGATGGACTCATCCGCCAACGGTAACTATCTCTGAATTCAGTGACGCATGGATCTAGTCCATCAGTTGACTGTCACTTATCCATTATAATTCCCCTTCGGCATTGTTTCCGAGGTAGAGCCAGTTGGATATTAAATGATCTTTGTAGCTTAATGTCTGTGTATGTAGAATTTCACGGTGATGTGATAAAGATTCATAAACAGCTACGTGTTTCAAACGCACCAATCGCCTGTCACGGTGGAGGTAGGTTGATGCCGACGAAAGTTACAAATACCTCGACGATGCTTTGTATGGCGGATTCGGTATCAACTTACAGCATATCTCTCTGGGCAGCCAGTCTAGTAAAGCACTCGCCAATCAATTCAGAGGTAGTTAGCACTGGTGGAACGCGTCCGTCAGGTAACAATCACTTAGCATTTATAGTTACCCCCGGTATTATTTTCGAGGTAGAGCGAATTAGATAGTACGTGAAATTTGTAGTTTGTTTGTGTATATAAAATGTCACGGTATGTGATAAATATTCATACGTGTATGTATATATATACATATATATATATATATATATATATATATATATATATATATATATATATATATATATACATATATACATACATACACGCACTTGTGCGTGTGTTATACCTTCAAGCCCAGCAGTACCCTACCTTACAATAGCTTACCATTTTAACTTGAATACTTATTATTATTATTATTATTATTAGTAGTAGTAGTAGTAGTAGTAGTAGTATTAGTACTAGGAGTGGCAGTATTAAACGTAATCTCTTGTACTGTATTATGTAACTGAGATGTTATACAGTGTGTACTGAAAACACACACACAAAAAAGAAAAAAATAACTGCATGTGGCAAGAGTTGAAAGAGATGGAATATGCTTAAGTTTCAATTACACCTAATTTGGCATTGACATGCTCAAGGTTACATACGATTAATACGCAACAAAGTGGTTATCATTCTAGACTATCTCTAAAAATAATACTGGTACCTGTATTTGATTACGAAACGACGGACGCCTTCAATATTCCTATTCAGTTCCCCCGTTGAAATTACACGTGGATATGAGGGCGCGATTATCTCGATTACGCAAATTTCAGAGTTCGGAACATGAAGGCTTCTTCCCGAGTAATCCGTCATCTCATACAAGTGACTACTGTAATCTGTTACGGAACTGTGGCAGAATATGAAGTTTAGGCTAGTTAAGGCTAATTTGGAGACTTTAAAGTTACACATCCCTAGATTGCGTAAGTAACGCAATTATCTTTTTCAAAGGGTATCCCATGAAAAGGAAATTTCAGTTTCACTTCTCTTGCGTAGCTTCTTTATGCCGTATATCTATTCATTTTCGATTTAATGGTCGCTTCACCTTCAATAAAACCCACTTTAATCTAATTATCTGGGTCCTGTTTGTTCATCGGGAGTTCGACTGGCCTTCGGATTGCACTTACCTCGTAGTCCTAGGGTGTTTCGAATTATTATTATTATTATTATTATTATTATTATTATTACTGCACACTAACGTAAAGACCATTCACCATTTGTATCCCAAGAGAGCTTCCACGAAATTGAAAACACTTTAGTAAAGCAAGTGTAAAGCTGAATGGTGGGAATTATAGCTAAATAACTAATATAAACATTAAACAACAATTAAACTAATATATACACACAACAGAAGTAATATAATGATTAACACTTACGGAAATGTCCTTTGATAATGAAAATTAAGGTTAAATCCTTTTACCTACCTATCTATCTATCTATCTATATCTTTTTTTTTCAGTTGGTAATTTCTCTCATAAGATAGCTTGACAAAATGGCATTAGTAGGAGTTTCGAACTGGAGCAAAACCAACTCGGGCGATATCCAGAAGTGATAACTTTCCATTTTATGTGGAAAAAATAAGAGGAATGTAACGTTTATAATAATGAAATAGTCACAACTTCATTTGATATCTCCTTGCTATCAAAAGCTTATATTATTAAGTTTTATCCCCATAAATGAGAATATGCTCTTTCCCATCTCATTTAGGCCACGTATGAAGTTCATCCTTTAATAATTCACATCATTATACATATCATTTGCCTGTAAATTTTATTATATAGAATGCTAAAAAAACATTCATTCCCCCTACAGTCATACAGACATCTGTTTTTTTATTACTTAACCGTGTTCTGCCTAACATTCCTGTTTAACTTTCCATTCTGACATTTATTGGATGATGCAGAATTACGTATAAGATGAACATATACCAACTAATGCAATTATCTTTACTCATACTCCCAGGTAAAAATTCTGAAAAGCCTTGCAAAAATTTCTAACGCTTAATACCAAAGGAAAATTGCTTTGATGGGCGGATATGGGAAAAGGTCTTTTGAGTAAAATTGCTTTCATGGGCGGATATGGGAAATGGTCTTTTGAGAGCAATACCGTAACAGGATCATCTCTTATGTTGGACCACTTTCAGTTATACGACCTCTCCTCAAGGACCTCCAAATACCCCTTTACATTGTCCCTTAATGTGTATTAGACCAGAATGAGCTGCCATTGGTAATGTCTCCTTGTTTTTTTCATTTCAGTTTTGAGACCCTTAAATTGATCTTCTGTTCTGTGAGGAAGTGTTTTCTGTGGAACTGAAAGGCAATGTTAGTCATGAATTAACGTTGTAGTGAGGCTGTTAGGGGTATGAAGGCCTTATGGTCCTGTATTTGTACTCGATCATTGTGTTTTTACGGCAGCTGATTTGATTATGCTTATTTGTATAGGCAGAGAAGACAAGACATTGGAAAGGAGGGGCCTCAGCATCCTAGAAGAGAGATAGTGCCTATAAGTAGGAATGAAATGGGTATTTTGTGCATGGGGTCCAATCAAGCTGCGTGAGAGCCTTGTGTGTAAGTATATAAAGTAGCCACGTTTTGTCAAAAGTAAGACACAATATTTTATCCACATTTCGGCAGTTTAATGTGAATGTGGTAGGTAATGCTGTCTTCTCTTTTCTTGGAAAAGCTACCGAAAGAAATATAACATATAAGAATAATATACCAAGTACTAGTGATAAAGAATCAGAAATGATTCATAGGACGTATCTTGGGTGACAGGCCAGAATAAATGGTGGTTAGTCATTAGTATTCAGTGCACACGCACCATGAAATGACTGAAAGTGAAAAAAGTGCCTTTACAAGAGTGACTCCATGTTTTGCTTATTTTCGTTGGTAGTGCAAAGTGGTTTCAATGTAAGGTAGATAAATAGAGAAAAGGACTGGTTTTGCGGACGAAAGAAGTTGGATCTAATTGGCGTTTGGGAATAAATATATTAGATGATGGCTGGCGGAGATCAGTGAGTCGCAGAAGAGGTGAAATGAGGAAGCTAGCAGGATTTGTGCGAAAGATTAAGGAAAACATTTAAAGGTATAAAGGGGTTGACAGACAGCTGTCCACTTATAAAAATAAAATGCAATTATTTACCAAGAACAGAACAAAAAAGGAATGTATATTTTATGCATTTTGCATGGACCCCAAGAAGAGTGTACAAGAAGTAGTGAGACCAGCTTTGATATATGGAGCAGAAACATGGCTGGTACAGAGAGTGCAAGAGAAGAAATTGGTCGCGGTAGAGATGACAAGCTCAGGTGGATGTTTGGAGTAACGAAAATGGACAGGATCAAAAATGAAAGAACAAGAGGAACTGCTAAAGTCGTAGAACTATCAAAGAGGGGTCCAGGAAAGAAGACTGCAGTGGTATGGCCATGTGGTGAGAAGGGATGAGACGTGCGTGGGGAGGAGAGTGGTGCAGACGGAGGTGCCTGGTGGTGGGAGAGCATGAGGAAGACCCATGCGAAGGTGGATGGATGTAGTTAGAGAAGATCTGAGAGACAAACAATTGTCAGAGGACGATGTGTTTGACCGAGCCAGGTGGAGGAGGAAAGCTTTCAGAAACATCGACCCCAAATAGAAGTGGGAAAAGAAGCGGAGGAAGAAGAAGAAGAAGAAGAAGAAGAAGAAGAAGAAGAAGAAGAAGAAGAAGAAGAAGAAGAAGAAGAAGAAGACGACACGGGGCGCAAGAAAGTGTGATGTAAGAAGTATGGAGAGGCATATAAGAAAGAATATATCTCAGTTTTTTTGGATGGATGAGTGATAAGGACGGCATATGCGATGAAAAGATGGTGAAAAAATAGAAAATTTAGAATTCTTACGGGGTTGGAGTGGAAGGCTCAAGAATCGCAAATGGCTAAACTTAAAAGTGTTTGCAGGGGAATGTGACACTCTACTGATGAGTCTTTTGTGTAAGTATACATACACACACACACACACACACACACACACACACACACACACATATATATATATATATATATATATATATATATATATATATATATATATATATATATATATATATATATATATATATGTGTGTGTGTGTGTGTGTGTGTGTGTGTATCTTTAACCAGTAAAATGAGCGTAAACAACTTTCTCAGTAGATTAAATGCACTAGTACCCTCTATAAAGTTCACCCATGAAAGGGAAGAACACGGAAAATTGCCATTTTTAGACGTGTTGGTACATAGATCTGATAGAAAGTTCAAATATTCTGTTTATAGGAATCCCACAAATATATGTTATGTTCACTTTTATTCTAATGATTCATTTAAAACTAAAACTGCTGTTTCTTAAGGGCACAGCCTGGAATTTTTAGGTCAAGAACTTGACAAGATACGTGAAATTCCAGGCAATTTGAGGTATCCAAACAGCGTTATTGAAAACACCTTTTATAAAGCCCAAAAAAACGTTTTACGGATTGACGAAAACTCAAGAGTTCGAAAATGAAAATCTTCTACTGGTTTCTTTATACACTTGTAATAATATTCCGAGACAGGCCAAGCCACTGGGTATTAATGTTGTGTTAAAAACACTAGGGACTATTAGAAACTTATCAATTAGAAATTCGCCGAGAAATAAAACGGGATGTATTTATAGATTCCGTGTAAACAATGTAATTAAAAGTACGTGGGACAAAGTGGGAAGACGCTGGCTCTTTGACTGAAGCAACATAACTATAGTGTAGGGACAGGGAATCATTTGCAGATATGAATAACAGTAATCATGGTATTTACTGGACAGAATCGAAGGAAATTATGTTTTGTAATCATAAAAAGACGGTGACAATTTCTTAATATCAGCCTAGGTTTATATACAGTTGATGAAATTTTAATGAAGGGTATTTTAAAACAAGTAGGTTATTAGGCACTGCCACTGTTCGGCCATTGTTAGCATTGTTTCTCTCTGTAGCATCGTTTGTCTTGCCGTGAAGTCTTCTTGTAACTGTATTCGTGTCCTTGGCACTTGTGCCTGAGCCCTGATGATGTGCAGAAGTACACGAAAGCTCGTGGTTCAAGTCATTTCTTTTCAACCTTCTCCTGGCTGACGCATATATGATCATCACACGTCTTGAGTGATTTGTCGATATATATATATATATATATATATATATATATATATATATATATATATATATATATATATATATATATATATATATATATATATATATATATATATATATATATATATATATATATATATATATATATATATATATATATATATATATATATATATATATATATATATATATATATATATATATATATATATATATATATATATATATATATATATATATATATATATATATTGTAAAATTGTGTGTGTATAAGAGAGAGAGACTCTATTTTACGGTCATGGTGTTATGTGCAAAATATAAGCAGAATAGCTGAGTATTGCTTCGTATAATGGTTTCGCCTCTCTCTTTTTTTTTTTAGCAACCTCCCACAAAGAATATTTGCGTCGACGTGGCATGCAGCCAAGTGATTCTGAATTGATTGTAAACCATTCGTATCCTGTCATCTAAGATTGGTTCCTTTTACTAAGGGTACATTATACCGACTTTCCTTTTCATCACTGATTCATAATAATAATAATAATAATAATAATAATAATAATAATAATAATAATAATAATAACGATATTGGTCATCGCAGACACAGAAACCCATTGTTCTTACAGAACGTTTCTAATTCATGTAAACTGTTCAGTGAATTGCTGATTATGGTAAGTTCATATCGCATTCATTTAATATTTAGCTTATTGATCAATAAACAACCCTAATAACCTACTGTTTGATTAAGAGGTAACTTTTTTCCTAGCGCTTCCAGCATAATTGGAAATACAAAATACTCTGGTAATATTTCGACTCTCGCCGTTAACAAGTGACGTTAACATCTCCATAGTTATAACAGATCTTCAGGTGGGTTTATCAATGATAAGATTTAATCTAAAGAATATAAGTAACGGCTAATGATACACAGTCTCCTTCTTTTGCCCCTCTGTGCCCACGCCCACGCACCAAATAACGTGACTACGTCCACGCACCAAATAACGAGTGGTTGTTATTTTTTCACACCCTCTGTGCCCACGCCCACGCACCAAATAACGTGACTACGTCCACGCACCAAATAACGAGTGGTTGTTATTTTTTCACAAACATTGATGTTCATGCTTCCTCCCATTAGATGGATCGCAAAAATAAACGGCGAAATAAAATAACTGCGCCAAGCGTGATTATAGGTGAAGCCGGTTTAGTGAATCTTTGTTACAAAAATGTGGTAAGAAATCAATATTCATGGCGGGAGCGTTGCTAGTAATTCCACTCGTAATGACAGACACCGGCGTTATTTAGTCAATTACAAGAGGAAATATTTTCTGCCTCGGAGAAAATGGTTCCTAGTGGCCCATTCATTATTCGTAATCACCTAGAAGTTGTTTGGGCAAATTTATTCGTTCATAACATTCGATTTCGGTTAAAGCACGGAAGGTATTGAGAACTCATTCCTCCACGCAGGGATTTGTTAATATTAATCTCAAAGTAAATAAAGAGTTCATCTACCATAAAGGAATACTCTTCTACCACGAGGTCATTGACGGCAATCATTGTGTTTTGATAAGTTTTTTTTTTTTCTTTACAATCGTTTGCTTCTGTGAGTGATTATGCCGGAATTCTCTTATTTTATTGCAATTTTAATTTTATTTTTTCTGTTACTTGGTCCAAGCAACTCATGATATTAGGCTTCAACTCCCAAGGTAAATTTAAAGGTAACCTAATTAACTAACAAACAGTTAAACCAACTTCGTTCATAATGTGTAATCTAGGGATATTACCATTATGGACACACTATAATTTACGCTTTCTTTCCTTTTCAACTTACTATAGGCATTTCTCTTTTAAGTTGAAAAAATACTGTCCATTCTCCAAATCCCAGTATCTTGCCGAGGAATTTTCCTCATGAATCTTGACCTAGAAATTCTACAGACGGCCCAAGGTCCACTTGTAATTCTCTGGTCAGACAAAATTCTAGAACTACACTGACTTGTAAATCGCTGACTGTGCTTTTTTGAATGGTGATTCTAATGAGGCGCCAACTTTTTGCCCTTATGAAACCAAGCCATGGTAAAAAAGAGTTTGGTTGGAGGGGGAAGTAGGCTGCGACGGAAATTCATTCGTGGCGAAAGCGACAGAGTTTACTCTTTAGGTTAGAACGCTGAGTCAGAGGAAACTTAGCCGCAAGAGGTTTCTAAAATTTGTCAACTGAGTGAATGAAAAGTAATGATTCATTTTTGCTGACTAGTTTTGGTATCGATATCTAATGGCTAGGCTGCACTTTATCAACGCACTTTACCTGCCGTATACGATGCCATAAGGTTTCACACCAAAGGAAAATGACATTTAAGAGGGCCTTAAAAGATATCCATAACTGATTTTTAACCACTTCCTTCAGTTTTGATTAAGACAATACTGCATCATCCTTGCTTGTTTTTTGGTTCAGTGATAAGTTTGCAGAAAAGTTAGCAGGACATCGAAGGTGGTTTCTCCATCAATAAGAAGTTATACGATAAAGAAGGTCCGTATTAATAGACAGGTTTAGCCCACTTAATGCGTTTTAAAATTCAGTCACTGAAAAAATAATGCAGCCATGAAATCTTCATCCCTTTAAAGATTTAGCCTGAAAATTAAAAGTCTGGTTGAGGCAAAATTAATTGTCCAAGCAAAAGAAGATATTTACTCATTTGTTCTCTCTAGTAACCTGGATGAAGAGTACTGGAAAAGAACCTCACAATTTTCTGTGTTTGCTATTACAAACAAATTTCCCAGTAAAGAATCTATCAAAAGATATTGTTTCCTAGCTTTCGAATTCAATGTATTTTTCTATATATTGCATGAAATTTTTAAAATGTATGTCGGTCCAAGCCTGAATAGAGGAAAGTCGAACGATGAAGTAAACCTTACAGAGTTGTTCATACAAACCTAATTTCTAAAACTTGCAATAATCTTTGACATTCTAGTGTAAGGGAAAATGGGTAATATTAAAATTTAAAGTCAACAGGTTAAGTTATAAGTTGATAGGCAATTCTTGTGGTAATGTTTATGAAATTAATTTTCGAAAAATAACAAATATTTCGCTGTGAGTTTTTAATGCTGTCATTCGTATCCCTTACATTCAGGAATTCCTAATTAAGGGAAAAAATCACTTCGGGGTGTTTTATGTTAATACACCTAAAAAGTGCCATTGTTTTCCGTTTCCCCGTTAATAAGCTCGTAAAGTTGCTCTGACATAAAACTTTAGGTAATGCAAATAAAAAAAAAACACATTTGATTCATGTATCATTATGATGAACTAAAATCCACGAAACAGGATGTATTAATCCTGAACGTAATAAATCTTGAACATAATTTTCCCCTCCCCTTTGCATATATTATCTTGAATCGTTTGCGATTCCACCCTAATGAGACCTCTGATGATATAACGGAATGGGGCTCATACGTGACCAATTAAATCATTAGTTTTAGAATTATTTTCACATACTAAGAATGACGTATGGAGGTCAACGTCATTTGGACGCACTTATTAAGGTTACACAGGAAGCATCATGACTGGCAGTCATTTGGGTACTTGAAGAAGTAATTTATATTTTCCTTGTGTTAAGGCTAATTATTTTAATGAAATCAGGGAAGAATTGTTTGTACTACTTCAGTAAAGGAAACTAGAATAAAATGTTTGTATGACAAAGTTAAGAGGTTGGGCGTGTAAGGATCGATTGACGAAAGTGTGATAATGTCTGGGGATCGGCTGTACAATAAATAATTAGGGAAAGAAGATGGCGTTATTCGTGTCTACAATTCTTTGGGGACGATTAAACAGTATAGATATGCTCGTTTGGAGACTGTACACCTAATTAGTGGAGATAGAAATAAAAATTTGTTTGTCAATATATGGTTCAGGAACGGGAAAATAGAGTGAGGGTGGTCGGGCATACTGAATCTATACCTGATTAACTTTGCAGAAGTAATTTTCTAGTAAAAAAGAGAAATAAATGGCCATGTTGGAGGGTATACTGAGTGTCTTGTGAGAAGATCAATGGAGAGAATCTTATAGTAACGTGTTTGAAAAGGGTCTGGATTGTTGGTGGGACAAAGTTTGAAAGAAATAATATTCATACACATGATTGGTAAATATATGATAAAGCAATGATGCTGTTTGATTTTATTTTGCCTTAGAGTGGAAGGAAAAAATATTTAAAAGATGTAATGGTAAAATGAGGAGTGGCTGTTTATATATCTGATTATTACCGAAGGGGAAAGTTAAAATGAACAAAGGGAATAAAGGTTACGAGGAAAGGGTAAAAATGAGGCTGTAAATTTCTTTCCGACAAGTTTCGAAAGAAGGATGTTGTTTTAGAATAAATCTAGTCAGTGAAAAATCGGTTACGCTTAAGTATACGGAACTGGAGATATTGTATAAGGAATATTTTAAATTATATAAGCAGTAAATGCTGAAATGAGGGAATAAGAGTATATATATATATATATATATATATATATATATATATATATATATATATATATATATATATAAATTTTAGATCCAATTGCATGATAAAACAGGACTTATTAGACAGATATACGAAAGAATAAGATGGTCAAGAAGAAAATGAAACGGAAAAAAGAGGGAAAATAGTGAAAACAGAGGCGTAGATATAAGAAAGTACTTTACGGAGAGAAAGGAAGAAAAAATAAAAAAAGGTGATTTTAGCGCCTGTCAGACTAGTGATTTTTTTTTTTTTTTTTAGTAGCTACATCTTTTTATCGCGGAAAATGTAACAGATGTATCCAAATGGAACCTGTCAGACTCACGGTTTTTTTTTTTATCCGTGACAAAAAACAGGGCGACATGTTTCATTTCAGACGCTGTCGCTGGCAACGTTTTGTCTCCAGAGCTCGCGTCGCAAAAACGAAAAACAATGTCCTACCAAGATGTAGAGTGGCTAAAACAAATAGCTGAGTCATTTTTTTTTTTTTTTTTGAGTATCCGTTGTTATTGGGTGCTCGTGTCAGCAATGACCATTCCTCATCCCCAAACTCATATATCGACATTAGACTAATGAATACCTGTTCACAAAAATTGTGACTAAATTGTTTCATCTCATATGATGGCTGCACTGAAGTAAGTGTAATCGTGGCAGAGGACAGAATAATGCTCTCAAGCTTCTCTTAAACCAGCTGGTGAATTGCTGATAACCGGATGCTGTACATACTTTGAGGCCTACTCCCATGTCATTATAGTCATTATATTAAGTTCTAGTCAGAAGCAGACCCTTCATAAATGACTATTGGAGACAATAGGAGAACGCTATCAGAACGCAATCTGCTTTACCGCGCTTTTCTGAACGTATGAACGCTTTTCTGAAAAGTAATCTTGCCAGCAGATGTTTATATGTTTTGAAATTCGATCCCATTTTTAAGCACTGACATTAAATAGTTGTTCTCGTATTCGAGCTTCCAAATGAAAGCTTAGTTGTCAATATTTTCAGTGCCACTCAGCTGCCTTTGTTATTTCCAAATTTAATAACGAGGAGGTTTATATAATTTTTTTCGTTAATCACTGAATGTATCCGAACATTACCGCCCTACTGATATAATATTTCAGAGGAACAACATTTTAGAACAGAGAGACAAAATCCTGTTACTGTTTCTGTCCACATATATCATACCTTAAAATCACTAATCACAATAGCGTGAAATTTGTGTAATATGCCACCAAGGGTGAGTGACAAATACGAATGGTGTGGGATATACTCCCTTGTTCTCGTGAAATGGAATTATCTCTAATTCCCTTAACTCGTATATCCTCCTGCTTCTCTTTGATAAATGGGCACTGTACTGTACGGCCGCGTTACTTCCTATAACGAATTATTGTTACTATTTGAAATATGCATAATAATTAGCGGAACGAGACGGCAGAATGATTTCTCTCGCTTAATTTTCGCGAGATAAAAAAAGTTAAAAAAGCAAAAAGCTATGATGAATGGGAAATAAATTATAAATATGTATAAATTTTAGAGGCAAGCAAAACTTTATAAGAATTTATCGCAAAGTAATGCTATATCACAAAACAAATTTTCTTCATTTTTTTTTAAGACTGCTTTATAGTTTAGCCTATTTGTAAATTTCTTCCTAACTTAGAAATGAACAATTTCGCTTATGACTTTTAAACAGTTACGTATGTGGGCTGAGGAAATGGCTCGAGAGGCAAGCGTAAAAATGTTTATACTTTTATTAAATTGTTCAAAGACGCATATGATGTGGCGTCGTTATGGGCGGGGCAAGTATATCTTAGTTTAACCAGACCACTGAGCTGGTTAACAGCTCACCTAGGGCTGGCCCGAAGGATTAGATTTATTTTCCGTGGCTAAGAACCAACTGGTTACCTAGCAACGGGACCTGCAGCTTATTGTGGAATCCACATTATGACGAGAAATAATTCCTATCACCAGGAATAAATTCCTCTAATTCTTCATTGGCCGCTCGCAGAGTCGAACGCTGGGCCAACGGCGTGCTAGCCGAAAGCTCTACCCACCCCTCCAATGAAGTACCGAATATGCAAGGGTGGGGCCGCCCCCCCCCAGTCAGATGCTTGGCCCCCCCAGTTGAAATTCCCTTTGTAACTAAACTGTAGTTGAGAATTAAAACTTGATAATATAAATTGGGTTAGTGTTGAATATAAGGTTGTGAGGAAATTTACATTACAGTATTTGATACATTTGCATATAGTAAGAGTTGAAAATTAATTGAAAATTAAGCTCTGTAATTTCAAATACAGGTTTACTCATTACTAATGTATTATTTTCCTTCATTCACATGGACATAATTATAACCTACATTCGAGAATAGTATACTTTACTAATTACAGAATTGATACATTAGTTTTGTGTAAGTTTCTTTGGCCCCCCAAAAAACATCTTGGAATGCCAGCTACGCCATCTGCGCATATCTCCGACAATTTTCATGGTAGGCTGCTCAATTTTGTTTCATTTTGCAGCTGATTACTTATTGTATACAGTGGCATAAAAATCCACCCAAAATAATTATTATGTAGGTGAAATAATAAGTAGTAATTACGAGATACGAGAAAATTTGGCACTTTTCTCCACAAAAAAATTACCCCCCTCAAAAAAAAATTAACCCCCCCAAAAAAAACGATTGCGATAAAGTCTTTGTTTTTTGTCCATAGCACACCCAGGTAAATGACCTAGTTAATACTACGCAAAAATCTGAAATTATAGGAAGGGAAATATTAAAAATATTAAATAGGGTCGTGTTTTCCGTAAGAAAAGTGCCAGTTACCCACGCGATACGCGCAAAAAATGTTTATACATTTTTTTGATCGAAAAACAAGTAAATCCGAGTTATTTATTTTTATTATAAATCAACGATCCTTCCTGTGATGACTTATTTATCTACTCGACTGGAATTCCGTGCACAATGGACAATATTTTCAGCTGCGATAATTTCATCAAATTATCCAAAAATTGGTTAGCTCCTTTTGAATTAATGTCGTTTTGAGTCTGTTATAACTTAAGGGCCTAGATAGACCTTTCGTTCATAGTTGCTCGAATTATTTCACATTAACTTCTCTTCGTTTGACGGCAAGGCTGACTAACTTTGTCGGCTATTTCGATCAAGTTCCAGTGAAATTAAAACTTTCCTCACGTTTGATCGTTCATTTACTGGAAAGATCAAACGCACAGTTATGCTTCATAACACCAGTATAAAAAAAATAATAAACATCGTTTGACTGAATTTTCATGACATGACTCTGGTTACTGGAATTTTTTTTCCATTGGAAAAAGGATTGACTAATCACTTTTTTAGAGATTTTAGTGTACACTTTTTTTTATTAATTAGATTTAGGAAGAATTTGCGCTGCGCATTTTTTTCCACAGTTCTTAGGCCCAAAAACATGACGATAATTTTGTATTCACATATTTTTCACTTTGATCTCATAGAGCGAATCTTTTAATACCATGATTATTTATGTAGATAATTTACTTTTACCTCCTTCAATATGAATACGTAGGCAACTGAAAGGTCAAGATGAAAACATCTGTTTACATTTGTCCTTATTGGGAAAGCATTTTCACCAATGAATTGTATGAATATTAGTTTATGAGGCGAAATGTCTTTAAGACATTCGTTTCTTCCGTTCGTGACTGATTACAGCCACTCTTATATTTCCAGTAAGCGTCAGAAAACTTCCGGTTACTTTTTTCAGCTATCTCGTAATTTGCATGTTAATCAAGAGCAGTTTGACAAAGGTGGTTATCACTTATCCCTCATCGTCCTTTTCAAGGAGTTTTAGCAGATTTTTTTTTTTTTTTTTTTTTACAAAATATTTCGCGTTACGTCCGGGCATGGTATGTTCTACTTCCAAGCATCAGGAGTATATCGTGGAATGTCCCACTTCCAAGCATCAGGAGTATATCGTGGAATGTTCCACTTCCAAGCATCAGGAGTATATCGTGGAATGTTCCACTTCCAAGCATCAGGAGTATATCGTGGAATGTCCCACTCCCAAGCATCAGGAGTATATCGTGGAATGTCCCACTTCCAAGCATCAGGAGCATATCGTGGAATGTTCCACTTCCAAGCATCAGGAGTATATCGTGGAATGTTCCAATCCCAAGCATCAGGAGTATATCGTGGAATGTTCCACTTCCAAGCATCAGGAGTATATCGTGGAATGTTCCACTTCCAAGCACCAGGAGTATATCGTGGAATGTCCCACTTCCAAGCATCAGGAGCATATCGTGGAATGTT
The DNA here is from genome assembly GCF_040412425.1 of Macrobrachium rosenbergii. Lineage (NCBI taxonomy): Eukaryota > Metazoa > Arthropoda > Malacostraca > Decapoda > Palaemonidae > Macrobrachium > Macrobrachium rosenbergii. The sequence continues at coordinate 33,390,379 of NC_089759.1, forward strand.
CCACTTCCAAGCATCAGGAGTATATCGTGGAATGTCCCACTTCCAAGCACCAGGAGTATATCGTGGAATGTCCCACTTCCAAGCATCAGGAGCATATCGTGGAATGTTCCACTTCCAAGCACCAGGAGTATATCGTGGAATGTCCCACTTCCAAGCATCAGGAGCATATCGTGGAATGTTCCACTTCCAAGCATCAGGAGTATATCGTGGAATGTCCCACTTCCAAGCATCAGGAGTATATCGTGGAATGTTCCACTTCCAAGCATCAGGAGTATATCGTGGAATGTTCCACTTCCAAGCACCAGGAGTATATCGTGGAATGTCCCACTTCCAAGCATCAGGAGCATATCGTGGAATGTTCCACTTCCAAGCATCAGGAGTATATCGTGGAATGTCCCACTTCCAAGCACCAGGAGTATATCGTGGTATTCCACGGAACGCTTTTATATTTTTTAAAAGTCGGATGATTACTAAGCATAAAAATGTAAATGAGAGGATGAGGAAAGCAGCAAAAATACAAGTAGACCCCGGGCATATTTTCCCAACTTTTTCACTGAACCTTAATTAACATTCCGCACCAGAGAGCAAATGAGAAGTACTTAAGGCCTATTTATCTCAGTTTTATTATTTCAAATATTCGTCGATGAACTGAAGAAGACTAAATAGCAAACTTCAATACTTTGTGGTATTGGCTGCATATTATCCGTGAATGATTAAAGCCGTGGAAGATTGCATGTTCTCTTTTATAGAAAACTCAAGTCTCGCCTCCAGGGAAATTAAAGTCCTGTACTGCTGTGATGTTTTAAATATATATATATATATATATATATATATATATATATATATATATATATATATATATATATATGTGTGTGTGTGTGTGTGTGTGTGTGTGTGTGTGTGTGTGTGTGTATTTATATATATATACATACATACATACATACATACATACATACATACCTATATATACACACATATCTATTTATCTATCTATCTATATATATAAATGAAGCACATCTTATTACCCTTATTTACGACAATTTCTGTTGTTTTTTGCCTTTCTCGAAATAAGAGATTTAATCGCAAATACAAAGCAGTTTTCCAAGGCGCGGCAAAATGGTTAAAAAAAATGACAGTTGATATAAATTATATTTCCTACAATTATACAAGAAAGCATACTAATGGTTTAATTATTTCATTACCTATGAAAACAAAAGCTAGTTCAATTACTATAAAGAATTTTAAGTACTTCTAGCCTTCGTATAATGTATTAGACATTTGGAATCACAACTATGAACACGGGAATGGATTATAAGTAACTTTCGATTTCCTATAAAACGTTACAGAGATATGACATTTTAGATATTAATAAGAGAATGGATTTCGACTAATTTTAGACACATTATAAGAAGTTAACGAAGCAGGAAATTTATACTGAAAATATATTATTTACCTCTGCCAGTGAAGTTACACTATTCCCTTTGACCAGACCCTATCTAGCAGTCTATCTATACCATAGTCGCCGTGTGTAACCCCAAAGGAAGGCTGGGATTTCGTGTATCAGGAAGCTTTAGGAGGCAAGCCGTAACGAGGAGAGAAGATTATTGACAAATCTCCCAGGTAAGACGGAACGTGATGAACAGCCAAATAGGCTAAATGTCATAGCATGGCGTTTCGGAAGTGAACATGGATTAGATGCAGAATTATAAATCGCGAGAAACTGCTCAAGCAAGTAGCGAAGAACAAAACGATTAATGTTCTCTCTCGCTTTCTCTGTCTGTCTCTCATATATATATATATATATATATATATATATATATATATATATATATATATATATATATATATATATATATATATATATATATATTCATATATATATATATATATATATATATATATATATATATATTCATCCTCTGTAAATACGAATAAAAACACTATTACCTCCATTTAACAACGACTGACTAGTGGGTCAGACCCTGCTAATTCATTCTTATCACCATATCTGAAATGATATAAAATTTGTTGTTCCCGGATATATGAACAATAATTAAGTATCATATTCTGCTTTCTTTCCCCTATCACCTCGATGAAATAAATGTACAAATGCCTTTAATTTTCGTCTAACATCGAAGGTTTCCATCCTTTTACCCCATGTCTCTGTACTTCCATGAAGGAGCCACTGGTTAAATGCACTGCAAGGTAGCCAGTTCCTTGTAGCGGAGAAGAAGCATCAAACACATTAACCCCGCCTACCATCCCACTGCTAATGATTTCTAGTGTTCTTGACAAGACCACAACTTTCGTTTGCGAATGGAGCCAAACTATATGGAAGCGGTTACTCAAACAATATGGCAGTGGTTACTCATGCCTTGAGCTCGGGACCAAAATCCCTGTACTATCCGAGGACCACCTGGAGTCGGTGCTTACAGTGAGTCGTTATAACTACCTCAAACTAGTTGCATATGACAGAGATCTCGACAATGGAAAATAAATAAAACTCGTGAGTTCATATACTTTGTTTCTTACTATAATCCTGTGCTCTCACTGTAGTTCATATATTTTTTTCCTTTTAAATAACGCAACTATGATTAATGTTTTCACTTCGTCGCCACGTAGACAGATATTCGATGCTAAAACACCTATTTTTAACATTTTCCTTCTATGTGTTACAGCAACAGTAGTACTGAATAAGTGGCTGCAAACCTCACATAGTCAGCCACTTGGCGATTTTCTCCCCACAAAAGGTACGAGAAGGCTATTTTTGTCATTTCATTTAATATCTTAATAACATCTTGCTTGAGTGGAAGTGTGATAAATGCATATTATACCTATATTTCTATTCACCTTTCAGTCTGCAGCCCCCAAAGCTGGTAATCTAGGGCTCTTTCATTCCTTTTACTGTACCTCCGTTCATATTCTCTTTCTTCCATCTTCCTTTCCACCTTCTCCTAACAATTGATTCACGGTGCAATTTTGAGGTTTTCCTCCAGTTACGCCTGTCACAGCGCTGAATGACCTCGTAGGTCCCAGTGCTTGGCCTTTGGCCTAAATCCTACACTCTATTTATAATGGCATGTGAATAAGAACTTTAGGAAATATGAATTGCTTAAGTCCGCTAGATAGGTGAACTTGACTACAAATTAAGATGAGAGAGAGAGAGAGAGAGAGAGAGAGAGAGAGAGAGAGAGAGAGAGAGAGAGAGAGAGAGAGATAAACAAATGACCAAGAGGGACAATGAGAGGAAACCTGGCTAATTTTAGTGAATAATTATATATCAGGACTATGGAAAATGATTAATTATTTCATATGCACAAGGATAGGGAAAAATTATACTGATGTTGCCGACTCTAAAAAGAAGTTTGTTACAATCACGGATTTTTGTAATGGGGTGTTAAACATCGAGACTTGCTTCCCTATCTTTTCGGAATAGAATTCGTTGTAGATTCTTCCGGCCATTGGTCGTCAGGGTCCAATGTATGTTCCATTAACGGAATGGAACGGGAACGACTTCGAGAATCACACGGGCGTCCTCCCGTTAAAACGACTAGACTACTTATTTTCTTTTCTTTTTCAGGGGAGAATATTTATATATATGTGTATATATATGTATACATACATACATACATATATATATATATATATATATATATATATATATATATATATATATATATATATACTGTATATATGTATAATATATTTATATTTATTGGGCAGAGTTTTTCCCTTACACGATTTTGTTGCAGGCAGTCGCCATTGTGGCATTGACTTC
>NC_089759.1:33396656-33421656 GCF_040412425.1 Macrobrachium rosenbergii
GAAAAACAGAAGTTGTCAGGGCAGAATATGCACAAAAAAGATAAAACAGAGTTATATGACGAAAGGAGTAACGATGTTTAATATTTCAAATATTAAGACATAATACTCATTACAGGCGCTCTTGAGTTGGAATTCAGTGAAAGACTATAAGTCCCATAACATGCAATGGCCAGGGTAGATAAGATTTGGAAATTAAATCGATTAAGAGTATATACAAAAAAGTGACATACCTAAATGTAGCACGACCTGTTGCTAAACGGATAAGAATCATTACAATAAAATCGTATCGAAACGATTTTGTCGATAACAGGATAAAGCTTTGAGAAAAGCATTAGGGGGTAAAGTAGGTGGATAAAGTTGGTTATGGTATCGTAACGGAAATTACGAGGTAAAAATGAAATGCAATTGAGATGGCTTTTGCTTGTCTCTCACGAGGCCACTGGGAGAACAGACGATAGTGAAAGGTCCCCTAGACGCTAGAATTCTTTGAAGACTCGTAACTATTCGGACGCGAACTGTACTAAGGGAGGCTGTAAATGAAGAAGACTTGTGGAAGATAAAGCACAGAAAAATATATAAGTGACCGTAAATTGTTGTAAAGGATATTTTCAGAGAGAGAGAGAGAGAGAGAGAGAGAGAGAGAGAGAGAGAGAGAGAGAGAGAGAGAGAGAGAGAGAGAATTAAGGTCTATTTTCCAAGTATTTCACAGAGGTGCTACAAACGCAGCCGTCGGAAAAGTCTCTTTGCCGAGGAAACTTCCTGGAATTTACCTGTAAATCCAGGAACGGACCCTCGAGAGCAAATACTTCAAAGGGTCGCCAAAGAAATGAAGAACAAATAATTTCTTTCCATTATCTCAATAAAGTGTTGATGACCTAAAATGCGATAGTTTACTGGATGTTTTCTTCGTGGTCAGGGATGTACCGTGACCTCGCTCTGATACTCCTGGATGCGGGTTCGCGTAAGCCAGATATCAGATTCACTTCATATCTTCTTTTATGACCTAAGGCTCTGAAGTGACAAGCTTATCCAAAAGTGTGAAGAATTCGGAAAGTTAAAAGGACAATGTGGTTGTTATGTATGTACACGTATCTGGTAAAATATGATCAGCAGATATATATATATATATATATATATATATATATATATATATATATATATATATATATATATATATATATATATATATATATATATGTGTGTGTGTGTGTGTGTGTGTGTGTTTGTGTAAGTGTGTACACATACATACATACATGTATATACACATACATACTTATATATGGGTGTGTGTGTTTGTGCATTTGTCTCTATAATTGTTAGTTTGTAGAAAGTACACCGAAAACAAAAGAAAATATAATTGGGTATACAAATCTAATCTCTGTTTGATTTCGTTATGGTTTATACGTGAACAATGGTGAAGTTATAAGGCCCATAATGTCCATTCCGCCTTAGACAGTTTTTTCCTATTGTTACAGACTAGCTAAATCAAGTGCTAAGTCATAATAATAATAATAATAATAATAATAATAATAATAATAATAATAATAATAATATATAAATGAATGAGTATATAAGAAGTATCATCATTATCATAATTTACAATAGAGAAAGGAAAGTAAGGCATATCATTACGAAAATCCAACGCTTAATTCAGAAAGCCATTGAAATCCCTTCTGGCATTCGCCGAATTCGGCTAACACAAAACACCTCTTCGCCCTGCGTCCCTCTTTTGTGCATTTTGCATTCACGAGACTCATGACCCTTCCCGCTCCATTCACTACTCTTTTTTTTATTTCGTGCGACTCTTTCCCCGCTGCTTATTCGAGCGACAGTCTCTGTTCCCGGAAGCTTCTCTGCAGAAGTTAACAAAAAATCATCATTATCACTTTTACCATCTCGTCTGTTATCACGTTCGTTTCCGTTGTATGGATACGTACGCGGTTGTCGGTTCATCCTCTGATCTTGTTAAAATAACTGGCAATTGGTTTACGCTAAAGTATATGTATATATACTTATTCTCCCCAGTTCAACATCGGCCAGCGGCCAGCATTCAATCCTTCGGCAAATGGGGTGCAATCTCTTAAGGCCGAGAAAAGGTCAGCGTTTGGGGCTTCATACCTAAATGCTTTCTGAAGTGCGGGAAGGCATTACCCTTCGGGCGTCATCATTCAAAAAAAGAGAGTGTAGTATTTAAATCAGCTTTTTTTTTCCCCAAGAACAAAAATAGAGTCATATAAACTGTTTCTTACAGTTTCGCTTTAATATGTTAAGGGAGTCTAAATATATTGTTAGGGTCCTTCTGGTCAGTTTGGAAGGGAAAGCGGTAGAAATGTTTCACAACTTTCTTTCAAAGTACTGCGTTATTTACGTATTTTCTTCTCGTAATCTACGCAAAGCAAAAAGAAAATAAGGCAACTAAAAATAAACATTATTTAAGGTTTGTTGGCTGTGCACAAAACTAGTAAAAACTTGCCATAACTTCTATGGCATACGATGCATTTAATTTGCCCGATATCTCTCTTTTTTCTCATTCATATTATAGATTGAATTTGATAAATCACTTATGAAACTCAAGCAAATTTAAAAGGTATTCAGTGTAAGTAATAAGATCTTCGCCTATTCCCCATACCCCCTGGTGGTACTTACGCGAGGAAATTCTCAGAGATTCTGAGCAATCTGACGAATATTAATTGAAAATTCTGCTGAGAATAGGAGGAGAAACGGGTGAGGGAGGAAGACACTGTAAAAGAAAGTTACTTACCATTATAATGTTTTTTTTTTTGGTATTAATAGCAGCACCATATTGAAAGCGAACTGATCTTCATAGATTGCCAACACTAAATTCAACATGATATCGGTTGGGACACGATTACATATATGAGTAGCCAGGTGGTCTGGGGCCAGAAAGACCTGAGGATATCTGCTCTGGATTATAAATCTAGATAAATTTGAGCTGGGAATATCCTGGCTCAATTTTGCAGATGAATGGAGCCCTATTTATACTAAGATTGGATATTTATGAAGCGGTGCAAGAAGCCTTGGTTTCGTTTCAAAGAAACTCTGCATTCGAGTAGGTTTCTCAAATGTCTGATACAGATTCCTCAAGAGTTTTGGATATTAAAATACTATAATGGTTCGATTCAATTTTTTTTTATTGTATGTGTGTTAAGATTAACACAGAGATTTTCCAGGGACAGTTTGGATATTAATTATGAGTTTTCACGAAGTTTTTTGGTTTTTGTTTATTGAAACCAATATAATTTTTACAGTCATGCGCTTTTTTTTCATTGTTTCCTGTGTTATTTTTTTATTCTGTGGAAACTTGCTAATAAAGTCATGACTTTTCTGTTGGTTTTGCAAGATCACCTAAAACTATTTCATAGTTAGTTTCTTACAACCCCAATTTTTTGGCAATAACACTTATTCATGTAAGGGTTCAATGAGGCAGTTAATTTAGAAAATAAAAAGGACCTGTAATTTTCATTTCATCAACATCTTACCATTTCGTGATGTAAAACAAACACTATTTGATGCTTTCAATATTGATACAAGACAATGTGTATTTAAAATTAACCATGTTAAGAAAAAATGTTTTCCTATAGGTATTAACCTCTTTAATATTCTTCTCAACGCAATAAAGCTATAAATAGACAATGTTTTACTGAGTGTAAGGCTTTAGCCAACATTAAAAAGTATCATATTGAATCATGGTTAAAACTTGTATTTCATAACAACACATTTTTACGCATAAATATCATATAATACGCCAATTGATTCAGCCCTTTAAAACTATAATAGGCCAACTGTTTCAGCCCTTTAAAAACTAACAACGCGACTGACCTAGCACGCAGAACGTATTTTAAATCCATCATAAACATAGTAAACGGGCAGAGAGAGAGAGAGAGAGAGAGAGAGAGAGAGAGAGAGAGAGAGAGAGAATTTGTATGCAAAAGCCTCTCTCGGAGCTCCAGGCTGAAAAATCAAGACCCAGGATCACCATAAAGTATGCCATGTGCAAAGAACCAGGACCACATTCCGAAAAAGAATCCCCAAGCAGGTCGGCTATCACCAGAAAACGGGCGCCTGGAGTTCTGGGGAAACTTTCGGCGTATCAGCCCGATTCTCGCACACGCACGCAACTAAAATACACGTGCATACGTATATGTATACATTTATATATCGGTTTGTGTGTACGCACGTCTTTTCCCAGTTGGACGCGGTGGCTTTCGATGGTTCTACGATGTCAGTTCTCAATGCGCTTTTTGGGTGATGCTGCAAGCCTAATGCGTTTTCGTACTCTAGTTGCAGTCATCCGGGTGCAATGTCAAAGCTAGGACCATCAGAAGGAAAATGGGATATAACAGAACTGGCCTAAAGTGGCTACCCCCGTTCAGGAGTCTAACCCCGGTCCTTTCGCTGATGTAGTGAATCTAAAGAATATAAAACAGGTATGATGGAAAGCAGGAACTACAAATAATTAAATAATAATAAAAAAAAAAAAAAATTGTTGTGCGAAGAGAATTACCATAATTTTTACTACTGTAGACATAAGAAAATATGATTATAATGTTGAAAGAACGATCAAGAGGATTTATACGTCAACCTCTTTCAACCATCTTTTATTCTAGTATCGAGTGTTCATTAGCAAACAGAAAAACATTCAAAACAGTGTTTTGGTTAAACGATTATGCAAGAGTAAGTAGTTTCATCGCGGTATCAAAGGATTTGAAAACTGGGTAAAAAACGCTTGTGCAAATAGATAACTTAAAGCAGGTTGACATCGTGTTGGACTTTGAAGGTACGGAATAAGAAGACCCATTGTCAAATCATATATTATTATCATTCAGCGGATGAAACCTATTCACATGGAACAAGCCCACAGCGGCCATCGACTTGAAATTCAAGCTTCCAAAGAATATTAAGGTGTTCATTAGGAAGAAATAAGAGGAAGTAAAATGAAATACAGAAAGAAGAGATCCCACATATTAAAAAAGAAAAAGATAAATTAATAGACAGATAAATAAAAAAAAAATGTATTAAAACGCAAGGATAATAGTATTAGGGTAGTAATGCATTGCATTTTCTCTTGAACTTCTTTAGTTCCAACTGCACGTCATCCTCTGGGAGGTTATTCCATAGTCCAACGGTGTGAGGAATAAAGGACCTCTGGAACCGAGAAGTTCGACTGCAGGGCACATTTACTGCATATTGCTGCTGTTCAGCGAATCTGGTTGCTGTTGCTTTAGACACTCAGGATGTTACGGGGGAGCGTATAATGTAACGGGGAGTCAAACTAGAAGTTGATGAACCGGCTGATAATTAAAAAAAAAAATGATCATGAGGTCACACACTAGACAGTGGGGAATTGTTTACTGACCATATTGACTGATTAAACCTGGGATGTATGAGACGAACACACTTTGCTATTGATAACAATTTCATGATTGGAATAGACGCCCTGAGGGTCCCGGGGCGCCGACAGATCGGGACCTCACAGCAATACATAGATAAAAGGTACAGTAAGAACAGTAATATCTGGGTAAAAGTGAGTGTCAGCACCGTAATACCTGGATAAAAGGGACAGTCAGCACAGCAATACTAGGGTTAATGGGAAAATCAGCAGAGTAATACAAGGATAAAAAGGACAATCATCCCAGGAACACCTGGATAAATGGGACAGTCACCACAGTAACACCTGGATAAATGGGACGGTCACCACGGTAATAACTGGATTAATGGAACAGTCATTACAGTAATACCTGGATAAAAGGGACAGCCAGTTAAGAAATACCCGGATAAATGGGATAGTCAGGATAGTCGTACCAGGATAAAATGGACAGTCACCAGTAATACCTGGATAAAAGGGACAGTAAGAACAGTAATATCTGGGTAAAAGTGAGTGTCAGCACCGTAATACCTGGATAAAAGGGACAGTCAGCACAGCAATACTTGGGTTAACGGGAAAATCAGCAAAGTAACACATGGATAAAAAGGACAGTCACCACAGTAATAACTGGAAAAATGGGACAGTCACCACATTAATACCTGGATAAATGGGACAGTCACCACGTAATAACTGGATTAATGGAAGTCATTACAGTACTACCTGGATAAAAGGGACAGCCAGTTCAGTAATACCCGGATAAATGGGATAGTCAGGACAGTCATACCAGGATAAAAAGGGACAGTCACCACAGTAATAAGTGGATAAATGGGACAGTCACCACAATAAAATCTGGATAAATTGGACAGTCAGCACAGTAATATTTGGATAAAAGGGATAGTTAGTACAGTAATTTCTGGATAAAAGGGACAGTCACAACAGTAATACCTGGATAAATGGGACAGTTAGTGCATTAATATTTGGATAAAAGGGACAGTCAGCACAAGGAGGTGCAGGAAATTTTTTCTGAGTCATTCAGAGTTTTTTAGGGCAGTGCCAGGTTGGTCATCTAGTGCATTTATATATATATATATATATATATATATATATATATATATATATATATATATATATATATATATATATAATATATATATATCATATATATATATCATATATATATATATATATATATATATATATATATATATATATATATATATATATATATATGCATTTTCTTACAAGTACGTGCTAGGCGAGATGACAGTGCATAGGTCGTTGGGGATTTAATTTTTGCATAATAATCTGCGCAAAGCAATATTGCTTTCTCATAGAATATATATTATGTAATATAAAATCATTAAAAGAAGACGGATCGCTTCGATTTACAGTTTATACAAACCTGTTCTAAGAAAAAAAAAGAGAGAGTATTTTTCTTTTAGAAAACTTCCCTAAACGAGCAACTGGGCCAGAATCTAATTATTCTTCGGAGGATGAAATGGTTTCTTTTTGGTGAAAATAAAACAAATAAATAAACACAGCCCCTTCCTTCGTTACACTGCAATTTAAACTTTTGTTCTTTTTTCAATACATTTTTGATGAGTTTTTAAGAATATGCGGAGCTTTTGCATTTGGAAGCTACGTAACATCGTTGGGAGTTTCTTATTTTCTGTAAATTTAAATTTCTTTTTTTTAATCAATGAATTTACAGTTAGTTATGGACAAAAATTTCTCTTACAACGCCAGTGCTATTATTCTTATCATCATAATTTGTTGGTCCCATTCATATAATTAAACAAATTTCATTTCTACTTTAAGGGAGATGGAAGAGTGTGTAATCCTCCTGGAAACAAGATCGCTCTGGGGTCAAATATATGTTATAATAAGTCCCACTAAGTTAATTAGCAAGACAGCATGAAGACATGGGCAAGGACAGCTGTCTAAGCAATATTGATCGCAATTAACCCTAATGTATAAATCACGGAATCAAAAAATGAAATATATCATCTGGTTACCTACTAATGATAAAAAAAGTAATTACGAACCACAATTTCTACTTTAGGTATCTTAAAACATGGAGTAAATGTAACTGAAGAAAAACAAAATTATACTCGTGTGGCAACGATGATAGAAAAATAATGGATGAAAAAATGTTTTACTTATGGAGATGCAGGGATATGTCGTGTTCTCTGTGTTTCTTCATCCTTATTTGTTAAACAGATTCTATACTTTGAGATCAATGAACGAGTCTATTGATAGGTATGATTCTTCTCTCTGAGTAATAGTCTTTTATGACTGATTCCTATGATTCTTCTCTCTGGGTAGTAGTCTTTTATGACTGATTCCTATGATTCTTCTCTCTGGGTAATAGTCTTTTATGACTGATTCTACATAAGTATATATGAATTTAAAGTAACCTTTTTTATTGTGCATAAATGGAGTCAGATCCTTTCCCATATAATATATCGATCTATTTTAAAGATAATTATCAAAATTAAATACGTGATCATCCTATTTTGGATAAGTAATATCTAGAGACGTAATATGATAGATAATCAACGCTTAACATTTATTGAAACTTATTGCTTCTAATTACGTCATGAATAATCTAAGGATACGCATTTGGTATAATAATAATAACAACAACATTCACCATAACTGCTGTGGTGAATAACAGCATTAAATGAAAATGAAATCCAATATTCATCGATTGAGTATCCCTACCATTCCTATATTACCCAAACTTGGATGTAATGAGAACGTACGAATACTCAGTGCCATAACTAGGGAGTCTTTTAAAAAAAAACAAAATCTGCTTAGACTTTCCTCTTCCTGACATCTCCCATCCTAATCCTCTTCGTACGAAATTAACTTTGTTGTAGTGACATTGAAGAGATCTTATACAAGCTGTGCAGTTAGCGTTGAGTGGATCCAGATGCTGTTTCCCATTACTGTCAAAAGGTTGTCTGTTATGTATTTTCCAGGCAAGTTAAGACCGCGCCTTCTTCAGAAGGCTGTTCAGGAGTGGGTGCTATTAGGCGCAACCGATTATTGTCCTTTAAAGTTGAAGGAAAGTTGACCTTTAAGTCTTCTTCTTTGTACATTGAATCTAGACACCTAGACACTCTATGTTTTATAACCAAGATGCTCATAGAAATTGCTAATTATATAAGCAGATCTAAATCATCTAAATATGTTGATCAGAAATATTTGAATTTTGTTTTAGTTCCCCGAATTCGTAAAGTTTTGGTAAATTCTAAATTCGATGCTTTAGCCTTTGCGTGATTTTGTTTATTTGCCATTCAAATAGGCAATGGCTTTTCCTCGAATACTAATAACCATCATTATCATCATAATCATCATAATAATAATAATAATAATAATAAGAAGAAGAAGAAGAAGAAGAAGAAGAAGAAGAAGAAGAAGAAGAAGAAAAAATAATAATAATAATAATAATAATAATAATAATAATAATAATAATAAGAAGAAGAAGAAGAAGAAGAAGAAGAAGAAGAAGAAGAAGAAGAAGAAGAAGAAATGGTAGTTTTTCAGAATGAATGGTTTATCCTTCATCCAGTAGACAAAAATTGAAGAGACACGTAACACTGACATCCTGCTTCTCAGAGGAGCCCTCCGTTCATATAGGAAGAGCTTATCGGCAAAGTAATAATAAAAGAATAATGAGTAATAATGTGTCTCCCTCGAGAGGGAAAATTCCGTGACTGTGCATTATTTTGGAGCTTGCGGTTCATTATGGCCTCCATTCAGCTTGACAATGAGTGCATATGTCAGCACTTTTGGATGGGTCTCCATGGAGGCGATTTGGGTGAAGGATGGCGTGCGTGAAATGCACTCATGAATCACTCTGAAAGGAGAGAGAGTGAAATTTACCGTCTTGAATTTTCACCACGCAATGGTTAAACAGCTAAAACGTTGCAAGGGATTTTCGCCATAAAAAACAAATTTGATAAAGTTAAGTTTTTTATATGTGGATATTTTTTTTCATATTGTATCGTTTCAAATTGGTAAGAAGAACTAAAAAGAATGTTCGTGTTCTTCTCTTTCTAAGGATATATATATATACAGTATATATATATATATATATATATATATATATATATATATATATATATATATATATATATATATATATATATATATATATATATATATATATATATATATATATATATATATATATATATATATATATATATATATATATATATATATATATATATATATATATATATATAATTACCCTTAGAAAGAGAAGATCACGAAAAATAGCGAAAACATATCTGTCCACGTACTGTACATGCACAATCACTAATATCAGAACAAAACTAGGTTAGAAATAAATTAATCTAAGTAATAACTGAAAGACGAAAGTGTGTTGTGAAACAGAGAAATATGTTGGATATAAGACAACTTAGAAGCTGCGTCATTGCTAATGATAATAAAAATAATAATGACATTAATAATAATAATGATTTTAATAATAGACATTTGTAAGCATTGCTGAACCCATTCACATTATGAATTTTGTCTGTTTTTTATTAATAAAACATAGCTAAAGAATAACTGTAAATAACAGTAATGCTACGTCTAAATTTTTGTCTCTGAAATCCGTTGCATTTTCCATGAGAGAAACAAAAACTATGTGGAGTTGAACGTAAAAGAATTACTCTCTGCTGAGAATTACTTTGAAAAAAGTTTTACTTAGTTTTACACAGTGTGAACTCAGTTATTTAAAAAAATTCTTGGGCATTCACTACCCTTCTTGAAATCTTTCTTTTGAGTTTTGCCTGCAGAAGCATATAATCACACATACTAGCTTTGCACCTCTTCCCAAATAAGGGTATTGAAATTTCTTTGGAATAAGTTTACCTAAACCATCTAAAACACTTTGATATAAAATAGTTTTTGCAATTATTTTTATGGGTCAGTTTTCGCGTTTTATTTATAAACACGAATCCACTATACACACCCTCAGAAGAGAGAGAGAGAGAGAGAGAGAGAGAGAGAGAGATTGTCCATTATACTAAGGCATCTTCCTTCTCGGTCAGGGAAATCTGAAATTTTCCGTCATGCTCTTGAGATTTTACCCTATGTCGAACGCTGCTGCCTGAAAGGAATTTCACAATCTGTTGATTTTTACTCGAGTGGAGACATATTTCACGGGGTAAGCTTCAGTGCAGGGGGACGAAGAAGTCATGACTACTTGTTGGATTTACGCAGATATTCTTTTGGCTGTTGCTGAGAGGTCTATTTTCTATATTTTTTTACCGGAAATTATAACCAAAATTATTTGCAGTTGAGTTAGCAAAGCCATATTATTAAATTATCCAGACAAAGTACGAGTTAGTAGTAACTAGCAGATGATACTTGCAAGCTATATCGATTTTATTTTTATTATCCTTTCCTAAGTAGGAATTTCATGCTTTCAATTAATCTGGTACAATTATACCAAATTCATCATCATAAAATTGTCTATCAGTGACTTTCACCTTGTATTTTCTTTCGTGAACTTTACAAGCACATTATAGTGTCCATTATCTCTCTCTCTCTCTCTCTCTCTCTCTCTCTCTCTCTCTCTCTCTCTCTCTCTCTCTCTCTCTCCATCCCTGCCTGCCTCTCAGCTAAATAATCATTATTTCGAGCCCAGAGTATTTATCTGAAAAAGCATACGGCAAATTTTTCACCCCTAAAATCGTATACACTCCATGCCATTAAACGGAATGAGAGTTCTGAACGGACAACGGGAAAAAAAAACAGGAATATGCGCTTCTGCAGAACATTTAAAACCGTCGATGTCTAAATGCAATGAACTAGAGCGAGAATTTGCGAGCGTCATAAAATAAATATTTCAAAGTAGCTCGCTCTTGGCAAGCAATGGTCTGATTCTGGCCAAATCTCATCAACGTAACTTGCCAGCTCACGGTTATGGCAAACGCAAAAACCTCACAGTGAATGAGCAGGAAATTGAGAACGGCAATTCTTTTCATTCAAGAGTGGAATTGCGCAGAATTAGAGCAAACACAAATATCAGCCTGCGAGCGACAAAAATTTAAAATGACAATTCGCTTCAGTTAAAGCAAAACACGGGCGATCACTTTTATTGCTGAGGTAAGTTTTTGCCCACTTTACTCGTTGCTACTACACCTTTTTACGTTGCATGACAAAACAGAGAATTAAACAAAGACCGCCCTCGAACTCGGGCTGGTAGCATATATATATATATATATATATATATATATATATATATATATATATATATATATATATATAGTTATTTATTCGAGAGATCATTAAAAGTGGAAGTTTATGAGTATAAATAAATAAATATATAAGTATGTATATATGTATGTGTATATATATATATATTATATATATATATATATATATATATATATATATTATATATGTATGTATATATATACATATATATACATACATGCATACTTACATGTTTATTTATTTATACCTATAAACTTCCACTTTTCAATGCTCTCTCGAATAAATTTGATAGTTACTTTGCAGTCGGAGTTACATTGTCTTTGTTAATAAACTGGTAGCTTTCTCGGTTACTCGTATCATTGCAAGGCATAGTGTTAATGAAAGGAATTAAACATCCTTTATTCTCTCTTTTAAATCAAATGAAAACACTAAAAATAATAAACTTTCAAGCCTGTCATTTTTTTTCTAGCCTTCGTAAAAAAACAGCATCCTGCAGTATTCAGTCTTGATTAAAGATATACGTTTGATTACAACTACTTTTGAGCATATAATCCCCCGTATCTGTTTTTATTTACAACGACTAGAATAATGAACTATTCTTGCTGGCTTTTTTCCCAACTCACCTGATGTGTTTGGCTCAATAAGACACCATTGAATCTCGCATAAGATATATCAAATATTATTATTATTATTATTATTATTATTATTATTATTATTATTATTATTATTATTAGAATGGCAGCCTTATTTCCATGGCACTGCAGATGGTTACAGGAACATCGACAGCTGTAATTCACTAGAAATGAACGATCCGAGACCAGAGAAGCCCAAAGGCTCCTTAATCTCACTGATCAACGGTCATCGGTGTAGTGACCGTGTTATTGGCTGACATTCAATGGGGTTAACCCCATGCAAATATTGGCTATACAGACCATTGCTTAACGAACCCAATTGCAATCCTAATTGGAAACCTGTGGAATTTCATTTTACTTTGCGAAGTAATTGATTTTAGTTAATGATGGCTGGATTTGAGCGTTTTGGTATCTAATTACTTTGGAGTGATTTGTTTTCGTTACCTTATCAATAAATTCGCATTACGGCTAATGACCTGTTACGACCGGAACAAAAATGTATTTGGACCAACAGCATGCAATAGGAAAATGTTCAGGGCTTATTTCTCTCAGATATTCCTGCTTTGGCATTATTTTTGGCAAGTTAATTTTTTCACGATAAATAATAATAATAATAATAATAATAATAATAATAATAATAATAATAATAATAATAATACCACTACTACTACTAATACTACTACTACTTATAATAATAATAATAATAATAATAATAATACTAATAATAATAGTAATATTATAATAATTATACTACTACTACTACTACTACTACTACTACTACTACTACTACTAATAATAATAATAATAATAATAATAATAATAATAATAATAATAATAATAATAATAATAATCCCGTGTTATCCAAGCCTGGGCTTGTTTCCTTTTAAAGAGGGGAATGAGAAACATGAACAACGTGCAAAATTGCGGCCGAGTAATCCTTGTTAAGGCTGCTGCAATAAATTTAAGAAATCAATATTTATTGCCGGCAAGTCGGCAGCACCTGGACGCATAATGAAGCACGTCGGGGTTGTTTAGTCACAAGTGAATTCCCTTACTCCGTAAAATTGGTTCCTGGCGGCACGTTCATTATTCTCAGTCACCTCTATGCTATTTAGAACAATATATTATATAACAACTTTCGATGTGGGTTCTTAAATAAAAGCCTTAATAATTAAAAGTTAGAGAATAGAATAAAAAGCATATTTTGATTCCATGATAAATTATGGCAACAATTCTCAAAATTTTTTTGTTCAATCGATGTTAAATTGATTTGGTTTACACGGTTAAGAGCGACTTCTCTTTAAAATATTATCAAAGGCACGGAGAGCTTGTCCTATTATCCCAAAATAGGTATTCTAGTACTTTTTTTATGGCAAAGATGCTTTTTACAGGAATTCAATGCAGTTTGTGTTCGTTTTACATACTCGTAACTTTATGCAATCATGCGATAATGCTCATAACTTTAATGCACGAATTCTATTTGATATTGTACAATTTCATTCATATCTTAATTCAATGAGTTGGAATATTTCTCGGGAGATACAAACTTCTGCTGTCTGACGGATATTTACCTTAATAATCGGAGTTCAGACTTCCAGGTTTTATTCTCTGCTAACATAATATTCAAATTATTCTTAAAGTAAGCACTCTATTGGGTCAGTATTATTTTTAAAAAATGACAACTATCTTAGAATCCTCAATATACTACAACTAGGTTGCATTAGCTAGGCTAGGGTTAGGTTAGAAAAGGTCATTGATTAAGTATATGATTTTTAGTGTGATTTTGTAATTTTCTCCTTAAAAAATAGCTTGTAAATAAATAACGAAAGCGATACTAGGCGAGACTTAAACATTATGATCTTGTCTGAGCTTCTTTATATTTATTTTTGCAAACAACGTGGTCACCTAAATGGTAATTATATTTTCTGAAGAAATTATTTTTGGTTATAACAATAGGTGTATAAAAGTCAAGTTTCATATCTAACTTCCCATTGAGTCCTAACTACACGAAAACTATCAACCCTGCAGTTCTAACCTAAGAAGTTGGTTGGGTTGAAATCCCTGTTGTGCATGGTGAAAGTCACCATGCTTGTTTTTGAACTTCCTGTTGTGCATGGTGACCAAGTCACAGCCTGGATCACCTTTGATCTACGAAGGTGGAGAGGTAGAGTGGGCAACAATCATCTGTATGTATGTTTGGTCTTGACAGTGTTGTGCAACAGCGCATGATATGCCCCTGCCTCTGGTGCTCATTGGCAACTTACCCCTTGTTTCTGGTGCTCACTGGCAACTTATCCCTTGTTTCTGGTGCTCACTGGCAACTTATCCCCTGTTTATGGTGCTCACTGGCAACTTATCCCTTGTTTCTGGTGCTCACCGGCAACTTATCCCTTGTTTCTGGTGCTCACTGGCAACTTATCCCTTGTTTCTGGTGCTCACTGGCAACTTTTCCCTCGTTTCTGGTGCTCACTGGCAACTTATCCCTTGTTTCAGGTGGTCATTGATGAAATTTAAGCTGGCAAAATGTACTTATACCTTTGTGAGCACTCCCACTTCAGATACCATCAATCATACCAAAACTTTAACCCGAAACGTTATTTTGGGACGTTATTACACTGTAAAATATCGAAAGGAAATATTGGAACAAGTTGCCCTATTTCAAGAGAAACGGAAAAATATAGCGCTGTGGTCTTGCTTGAATAAACGCAAAATATCGCCATCGGATAGAGTAATTCTCTGCTGCAATGGACGGGTAAAGGAAGTGTCGTTTCTCAAAGATTGGGACAATTTATGAGTCTTCAATACTATATCTTTAGACAATATATTGTCGGAGAGCAGATGATTTATCAGCATAGTTAAAAAATAGTATGTCCTAGGATCAAGTCAAATATAACTTATAGAGAGAGAGAGAGAGAGAGAGAGAGAGAGAGAGAGAGAGAGAGAGAGCTTTAGCACTCTATCAACTAAATAAAAATAAGAGATTTTTAGTTACTTAATATCACCATTGAAGCACGATGTTACCCCTGATTGGTAAGTTGTATTTAATCTGCGGATTATTAACATTTAAAAAGTTGATTGTAATATGCAAAAGAAAGACCCAAAGAACAAAAATAATATAATAAGCAGGAAGTTGGAGTCACGAGAAAAGTACTCTTGATATTTATGGAGCTTGTAAAGAATGACGGACAGCTTACAAGATTTGTAAGCGTTAGGGGATGTTTGATTTAATAACGAGTATAATATTCCTTTGTGAAGCGCATATTACTCTCCTAGCATTCTGGTTAACAATCACTTACATGATCTAATTACGAATAATTAGATCATGTAAGTGCTCTCTTTGCTCTGGTTTCAAGGATCCATCGTAACGCCTCACCAAAATAAAGGTTTCTCAGTAATATTGAGAAACCTTTATTTTCGCCTACGCGTGGAGGGGTAACACACGTACAAGGAAGGTGACATGTTCACTGCTCAGCAATACACTGGTCCATCAAGAAGTGAAGTTAAACAGCTGGAGCCTTAAGAGTGCTGAGAAGGGGACGACTGGCGAAAACAAATCTCCTGTGGGAACTGAACTTCCAGCCCAATTTTAACGAAGCATTACTTGAAAACAGAACCGAACCCAGGAAGTCTTAATTAGAGCAAAGAGGGCAAATCAAGTAAGCAAATCAAGCAGGATATTGCAGGAAAGCCAAGCGAATCACTTACATGATCTAATTATTCAAAATTTATGATTTACGAAGACGCTGTATGACACACATTTCCGTGCTGAGTGATTAATCCTAAAGTTTGTCTTTAATAATAACAAGTTCTATGGGTATACAAGCGATCCAGTTCAATGCTTGTGAAACGACATCCGTTAATGTCTTCAAGATGAAAACGAAATTTATTTTCACATTATGAAAAACCTTTTGAGCTTATTGGTAATATATATATATATATATATATATATATATATATATATATATATATATATATATATATATATATATATATATATATATGTATACTAAAATTATATAAGAATCTCTCTCTCTCATAATTTCTTCAGATAATGCAGCATATTTTCCCATCCCAAAATACAAGACGTCTGAATGGAAGGGGCCACTGAAAGTAAAAGAAACTTGTCCAAATGGTGGTAGTGTCAGCAGTTTCCAAGAAACTCCAGTCACTAGTTTCCTACCATTCACCTTTACAATCCCGAAATCATGACTCTTTCCTCTTCTTTAAATTTCTTTTTCTTTTTCATTTGTAAAATAAATTTTATCATTGAAATGCTGGTTGTAAAACTTGAGTTTTGCATACCTAAATCCTTGCGGGGCATGATATTTTAAAAGAGAAGACTATTTCTTTCTAAATTCTATTCGTGAAAACAGCCTTCGAAAAATCCTAATCAGAGAAATTGGCCTTTTTTTTAATTACCATCTCTTAATAGGATAGATTTACTTATTAAAATGAGCTAGGTAATTAATGTTATAATACTATTCGTAATTAATTTAACCCCAAAACCTAATTATAAAAAATTCGTTTTACATTCGCTATCTAGTGATGCCTGTCACTCCCTCCTTAATCATTTTATTTTGCAACAGCATTAGAAATATAAATGTTTTCTCTGTGGAATGCAATACACACACACACACACATATATATATATATACCTGTATATATATATATATATATATATATATATATATATATATATATATATATATATATATATATATATATATATATATATATATATATATATATATATATATATATATATATAATATATATATATATATATACACCAAAATTAAGCTACAAATGATGTTTAATATCCAATTCTCGCTACTTCGGGAATATCACCGATGGGGAATTGTAAGTAATAAATGATTTAGTACCTAGGTGACTCGGTGACTCGAACACCCGACAGTACCCATCAACGACTTCCAGTCGACGTGCTAGATGACTGGGCTGTCAAGAGAGGTACAAGTTAATGTCGACTCTAACGTAAATATCCCCTGGGAATTTATACATAGCGTCGGCATCGACCCACCCCCCCCTATGACACCCGACTGGTATGTTTTTATAACATCACCGTGACATTTTATATACAAACATTAAGCTACAAATGTCGTTCAATCTCCAGTTCACGCTGCTTCCGGGTGGATTTATAAGTGACTCGAACACCCGACAGTAGCCAGTTGACGTTCTAGACCACGGGAAAGTGATAGTGATTATATACACACACACACACACATATATATATATATATATATATATATATATATATATATATATATATATATATATATATATATATATATACATACATACATATACAGTATATATATGTACATATATATAAATATATATATATATATAATTTATATATTTTATATAATATATATATATATATATATATATATATATATATAATTTATATCTATATATATATATATATATATATATATATATATATATATATATATATATATATATATATGTAATGTGTGTGTGCGCGTACGGACGTGTGTGCTTGTGTGTGCATGCGCTGTTAAATAAAGTAGGAAAACTGAGCACCTACAGCTGCGTTATTCCAAGGAATTGTCGACGCCTCTGTCACCTCGGTATTTCTTCGCCAGACCTCCATTGTGGTTCCCGATCAACAAATACTTCAAGCGGAAAGTTGAGAATCGAAACACCTTTGTTGGCGAAATGCATTGCCATTAAGGCGGAAACATAACTTCTTTCCTGCCATTTTCATTTACGATAAAGTTTTCCTCGTCGCTCTTTTTTTTTTTTTTATCGGGAAAGTGGAATTTCGGAAAGCGGCTCCTCACAGGACGTTGTTTAACTTTTTATTTTTTTGTCTCGACCAGCGAGGTTTTACGGTGTTTAATATATATATATATATATATATATATATATATATATATATATATATATATATATATATATATATATAAATATATATATATATATATATATATATATATAAAAAATATATATATATATATATATATATATATATATATATATATATATATATATATATATATATGTATGTATATATATCTATATACTGTATATACATATATATATATATATATATATATATATATATATATATATATATACATATATACATACATATATGTATATATATAATCTATATATATATGCATATATACATATATATATATATATATATATATATATATATATATATATATATATATATATATATATATATATATATATATATATATATATATATATATATTTCTCAGTTCTTGTTTATTTGTTTATTTGTTTGTTTTTACCAACATATCCTTATTATATATAAAACTACATACACAGAGGGTTTGGTGAAAAATTTGCATGGGATAGTTCTGTCATAAAATCAGTAGTAAATATTATTAAACCTATGTATATCCGTAGAGCGCAAAAGACCCACACATCACAGGTAATCCTGGCACCCAATTCGGTTTCCATACTCTTTTCCTTTCTATAAGCTAGAATGTGACATTGACAGCAAAATCACTCACGTTTTGTGACTAAACTATGAACTTGAATGACTTAAAATTACGTTAAATACTTTGATTCCCATGTAAGCTAAAAAAGAAATCCACTTTACGGAACAGTGGTCAGTCGGCCAACCCCCTCGGGAAGCACCCGAAAGGGGGGGGGGCCGCTTTGCTGGACCGGAGATACAAGGTTCCCTCCGGAATTCCAGAAGGATTGAGTCTCGTATCAAATGTTATGTTTTTTTTTGTTTTTTTTTTTTAGAACTGAAAATGGCACACGAGTAACAACTACTCTGTACGACTCATAAAGCATTTATTCATTTATCTATCTATATATATTTATCTATATATAGATAGATAGATAGATAGATAGAGAAATGTGGATTGTTGAAGAGATCAAACTCATTTTTTTAAGTCGTTGACAGTTGTTAGTTGTGGGCCATATATATATATATATATATATATATATATATATATATATATATATATATATATATATATATATATATATATATATATATATATATATATATGAGTACACTCGATTTACGTAAACGAAATTGATTTTATTTGGATATTTCTGCGTGAAAACTTGGATAATATAATTTACTCTATTCCCTGCCCTCAACCTTCCGTTTCCAGTCTATTGCCCTGAAGACGAATCTCCTCAGTGCTTTTATCTCTTGCCATCAAGAGGTGATCAAAATTGATGACAGTATCATTTTGTAGATCCTCACTCGTTTAGTTACTCTGGGGGATGTATCGCCGTCGTTCAATATAGTGACACTGTTATCTTAGTTTCGTTGATCGAAATCTAGGTTAGCTCGATATTACAGCAAATTACAACAAATTACAGTTGTTATGAATGTAAAAGATTCATGCAGCAACATTGTCTTAAGGTTCTGGCTTTAGGAATAATGATATCAGGTACAAAATGCGTAAATTTAAAAACCGAAAAAAATGGACATAACTAAAGGTGCCTCTTTATAATCGATTTTGTTCATTTATAAAACACCATCTGAATTACTACTGAAAAAGATATTTCTAAAAGATAATCAACTGTCACAAAATTGAAATAAAATATAAATAATACAGACGGAATGTTCTATACCACCAGATGATCTATATATATTCATTCAGAAAAGAAAGACCATAGTTGAATTGTTTCATAAACTGGATCCAGAAAATGGGCTACAAACGACACGCGTTAAAAAAAAAAAAAAAAAGACACCGAGTACGGATGAGGCATCAGCAATTCATCTAGAAAGGGGTGTACTGTAAATAGAATTAAAAGTGTCCTCGATGTGTGCAATATGATTGGGGATCCTTTCCCTTTGATCTCTCAGCCTGAACGATTCAACCCGAGGGAAGGTTGTATGTCTCTAAAACATATTCAGAATAGCAAACCCGGTGGAAACTGGGGAAGTGAATTTTAGAGATGTCTTCCATATGGTAGAGGAGTTGCCTTATTGAATAACGGATCTCTCTCTCTCTCTCTCCCTCTCCTCTCTCTCTCTCTCTCTCTCTCTCTCTCTCTCTCTCTCTCTCTCTCTCTCTCTCTATATATATATATATATATATATATATATATATATATATATATATATATATATATATATATATATACATACATACATATGTACAAGTATATATATATATATATATATATATATATATATACAGTATATATATATATATATATATATATAAATTATATATACATATATATACACACGCATATATATATAAAATAGAATGTTTGTATGTTAGCGCGCTACAGAAATCCAAACTGTTCGACTGATCTAGACAAAATTTAGCACATGGCCATCATTTGACCCAACTTAGATAATAAGGTAGGTTTCAAACACGTACCCCCGTGATAGACAGACAAACACAGACATCACGATTGAAATTTTCGTTTTCAGTGGTTGCATCAGGTTTTCCTTCAGGTGTTTTATGGGTTAATGGTAATTTTTCACCTGACCGCTCCAGGTTTTCTTCCAGCTGTTGTCATACGTATGATTAACCTGCCATTTATCCAAGCTACTGTTTCTTTTATCCACATATTAAACCATTCAAGTAGTTGCTGGCTCAACCAGACGTGCAAGATGTATGATGACAGCATTTTCTTTTTTGTTTTCTGTAAAAGAAAACTATTGTGCCGGCTTTGTCTGTCCGTCCGCACTTTATTCTGTCTGCACTTTTTTTCTGTCCACACATTTTCTCTCCGCCAACAGATCTTAAAAACTACTGAGGCTAGAGGGCTGCATATTGATACGTTGATCATCCACCCTCCAATCATCAAACATACCAAATTGTAGCCCTCTAGCCTCAGTAATTTTTATTTTATTTAAGGTTGGTTATCCATAATCGTGCTTTTGGCAACTCTATAGGATAGGCCACCACCGGGCCGTGGTTAAGGTTTCATGGGCCGTAGCTCATACAGCATTATACTGAGACCACCGAAAGATAGATCTATTTTCGGTGGCCTTGATTATACTCTTCAGCGGCTGCAAAGAACAACTCGATTGCGCCAAGGAAACTTCGGCGCACTTTTTACTTGTTTTTATTTGTTCAAATGTAATTCTTTTGTTACTTCTTCGTTTTTACCTTTGGAATTCGTTATACAGTGACGGCTTCATGGCGTCACGACGACGTATAATAACGCTGTCACCACAGTAATACCTGGATAAAAGGAACAGTCACCACAGTAATACCTGGATAAAAAGGCCAGAGAGCACAGTAGTACCTGGTTAAAGGTGACAGAAAGCACAGTGATACCTGGATAAAAGCGACAGTCACCACAGTAATACCTGGATAAAAGGAGCAGTCACCACAGTGATACCTGGATAAAAGCGACAGTCACCACAGTAATACCTGGATAAAAGGGACAGACAGCACAGTAATACCTGGATAAAAGGGGCAGACAGCACAGTAATACCTGGATAAAAGGGACAGTCACCACAGTAATACCTAGATAAAAGGGACAGACAGCACAGTAATACCTGGATAAAAGGGGCAGTCACCACAGTAATACCTGGATAAAAGGGACAGACAGCACGGTAATATCTCAGTTCACAACTGTTCGAAGGATGAATGTCCACATGAAAAAAGTAGAACTGTTATGCGGACCGTCAACACAAACCCCTTCCCCTCCCCTCCCCTCCCCTCCCTTCTCCTTCCCCTCCATCCCCATTCCCCCTTCCCATCTTTCCTTGTGGACTACTGTGGATCCTTTAATTTTTGTAATATTAACTTACAATAATTTTGGTGATGAATGTATGCTGCCAACAGCTGGCTTCACTAATATGTATTTAAAAAAAAAAAAAAAAAAAGACTCGCGGGTAGATAACTGATATATATATATATATTCTGTTAAAACAGAAATCCATCTAATAAAAGGAGCCCATAAAATCACCAAAAGAGTAGAAAGTTATAGCTATATTTCAGAGGCAGTGTCTGTCTCCCTCAACAGGCAGGTAATGACTGAAATAAGAGTTAACAGAGCAGTGGCATTTATACCAATGAAGGAATACTCCAGAAATCAGCCGCTACTTCACTCCTGTTGACAGCTTCTCCTTAGTCTTCTTAACTGCTGGTTGGAGGAAGGTTTGATCTATTACATGTGAATCCCAAGCTCCTTTTGAGAGGTTCATCGTATTTCTTTGCTTAATCAGTGCTGCTTCTATCATCTGGCTTTTGAACCGACAGTTACTGCTATAAATTATACGTGACATATTCCAGTTTATTTTTAACCACATAAACAATCATAATCACAAAATAAACTGGAATATGTCACATATAATTTATAGCAGCAGTTGTCGGTTCAAAAGCCAGATGATAGAATCAGCACTGATTAAACAAAGAAATACAACGAACCTTTCAAAAGGAGCCTGGGATTCAGATCTGGTAGATAAAATCTTCCTCCAACCAGCGGTCGAGAAGATTAAGGAGAAGCTGTCAACAGGAGTGAAGTAGCGGCTGACTTCTAGAATATTCCTTCACTGGTATAAATACCAGTGCTCTGTAACTCTTATTTCATTCATTACCTGCCTGTTGAGGGAGATAGACAGCGTCTCCGAAATATAACAACAACTTCCTACTCGATGTTGTTTCAGATTTAGCTGGCCTTGTGCCAGCACGGGCTCTTGCTCCTAGAGCAGCCCGTAAATCCTTCCTACTCTTTTGGTGTTTTATGAGCTCCTTTTATTAGATTAAATTTTATATATATATATATATATATATATATATATATATATATATATATATATATATATATGGAACTAATGTATTCATAAGTCCGTGTTCCACAGAAATAAATTTTTGACTCACATCAGGATCCACCCCGTCTCTTAGATGGTGGGTCTTTCATTTGAAAGACCTGGGTTCGATCCAAGGCTAAGGCAGAAATTTATATATATATATATATATATATATATAAATATATATATATATATATATATATATATATATATATATATATATATATATATAATGTATGTATAATGTGTCTCTATGTGGTTAAAGATGAACACCCCATGAAGCCCTGTAAACATCTGTAGCATTTGCCGCCTGGACGTGATTACCTGTTCGCGAAGATGTACGCGTTTCTGTGCCCTTACTAGAGTATTCATACATCTCTTTACAAAGTGAAACCTTTCCTCCACTTCCCAAGAAGTCCAATCCAATAACAGTGTTATCGTATTCCTTAAAAGATATATATTTTTTTTTTCTCCCTGCAAATGCCATTGCGATTCCTAAAGTATCAACAAAAGCTTTCCTCAGAGTTACTCGAAAGTTCCGAAATCCCATTTAACTTCACAAAGTAACTTTTCCAACTCTATACGATGGACGTTTGCGCTCAAGAAAACTGTCGTTGTAAAAAAGAAATACATTTGCATTTTCGATCAGATCACAGAGGATTTGGGGCTTTACGATATACAGAACTTATTACTATCCGGAATTACCGTTCTTTGAGGCTGTTTTCCAACTAAGGTTACACTGTCTAATGCTTCAAGATCTGATTATTTTATTTGATTCATATACTGTTTTTACTTCCTGTAGAGGAGAATATAAAATGTAACAGCTGGCATTACAAACCTTATGGTATTTCATTAGCAATATAATGTTTAAGAGGATTAATGATTTTATATATTATCATTTTAAAAAATCAGGTAAAAATAACAATCGTCAATTTCTGGAAGCTAACCCAAGTTACTCCCCTTCGATATTGCAACCTGTTGCCTATATCATCAGACCCCGACCCCTATCAGTTCTGTTGCCCTTGCTAATAAAATTATTCACTATACGTGAGAGCACTATACCTCTGTTCATCCATTTTTTTTTTTTTTTTTTTTTTTTTTTTGGTAAGGCTGAGAATTATCCTTACTGTATTTGCAAGGACTTAGGTCTTTCCTTACTGTATACACCTTTCTTAGGAGAGCTTCTTCAGAAACTGTACAAATGTTCATTATAGCACAGCAAATTTCATCTCTGAGATGAGAGTGTGCTGTAATTATGGTGTAAGAAGTCTGCCGATATGAAAAGAGTTGCACTGGCTAGAATGTGCGGCCATTTTTATAATGAAGTGTTGTTAATGACGAAAAATGCTTTGCAAGTTGTGATGAAGTCTCACCAAACGAAATATTTAGAAGCATATTGGCCGGAAACGTACACTTACACACACACATAAAGCAGTACACCCATGACTGTGCCACTATCAGCGAATGAAGTGGCCTTACTAAAAATCAAAACATTTGTGAATCATCCAGCGATTCAAGAATGATTTCCTCGTGCTGAAAGCTTCCACAAGATTAAGGTAGCTGAGTACTAGGAAGTAAAATCCATCGTGGAAGAGATTTTAGTGTGTCATCAACACAGTTATAAACGCCATTTAACAGGACATCAAAAATTCTGTAATATTATCGTATCATTTTGCACTTTTCCCAAAACTCCTTTATGCCTCTATGATCTATGTTTCCTCCTCTGCTAGTCTTTTATTGTTTCATATTTTCAACTCATTTTACTTTATATTTTATAAGGAAAGTATCTTTTCCTGAAAACATTCTAGCCCCTTACACAAATGTAACTCGAAATATCTCATCTTACTGTTTCCAAAATTACACTTAATTTTTCTTTCTAATATCAGTATTCCAGCATCCTTCATTGACCGACCTACTTTCTAACTGGTTTATTAAATCTATTGTTGTTACCACATTTTATCTACTTAT
>NC_089759.1:33426656-33431656 GCF_040412425.1 Macrobrachium rosenbergii
ACATAACAAATCCTTAAATAACACCATCTCCTTTCAACAACACCAGTCCAGGTGTTTTAACAGCCAGTCAATCATTCTGAGAGCAATCTTTCACTCACAGCAGCTGAGGCGACGTCAGCTGAGGCGACGTCGCCGTAGGAATTT
This sequence comes from Macrobrachium rosenbergii, assembly GCF_040412425.1. Classification (NCBI taxonomy): domain Eukaryota; kingdom Metazoa; phylum Arthropoda; class Malacostraca; order Decapoda; family Palaemonidae; genus Macrobrachium; species Macrobrachium rosenbergii. The sequence goes on from NC_089759.1 coordinate 33,426,801, forward strand.
TGCCAATTTTTTCATTAGGATAATGACAGGAAGAATTATTTTAAAAATTACAAACCACTTCCCATATTAACTGTTGCATTGGCATCGTTAATAGCAAATTGAAAAGGTAAGCTATATTTTTGAAGTTTGAAATACTATGATGGGTGAGAGCTTTGCAAGATCTCTATAGCCAGACTTCACAAATCTTATGGAAATACAGACTTCACAAATCTTATGGAAATGTACATCATATAATTCTTAAAATATATCAAATATCGGTAATATCAACATATCGTACAGAGAAAACATATCCGTGTACCTTAATTAACGAATATAGATAAATTATTCATCCGTGCTACGTTACTCACTAATGTATAAGACAAAATACTTTTGTAGCTGAAGATGAAGTATAACTTGGTACGTTACGGATTCAGCTTTGTGTGGAAAGTTAACTAGTTAACGATTAAAAAAAAAAAAAAAAAAAAAAAAATATATATATATATATATATATATATATATATATATATATATATATATATATATATATATATATATATATATTAGCATCAACTTCCGATGTTATCGAAAGCCGCCATCGACAACGTACACAACAAGAGAACATAGATACACCTACACACATGTACACACACACACGCACATATATATATATATATATATATATATATATATATATATATATATTATATATACATACATACACGTATACATATACAATTATATATACATACATATACACACACACACACACACACATATATATATATATATATATATATATATATATATATATATATATATATATATATATATAAATATAATATATAAATACATATATATATATATATATATATATATATATATATATATATATAAATATATAAGGGGTAAAGTTTGTCTGTTAGCATTCCCTATTGAATACTAATGGAAACATAGCGTTCTCTGTTTAAAGGCGACACATCTCTAATCCCCTGAATCTCTTATTCTCAAAGCTAAAAAATTAAAAGCAAAAGTGAACATTTTTGCCATGTTCTTTCGACGGACAAGACTTAATGGCTGCAACAGCTTCCGGCTGAAAAGAGTTTGAAAAACATGGCAAATATTTTCGTCTTTTCCATCCCAGTTTTAGCTCTGAAGATCAGAGGTTCCGAAAACTAGAGGAATTAAGTATTAAAATAATGGATTTCACATTTTCTTCAGTACTAACTGTGTATATATATATATATATATATATATATATATATATATATATATATATATATATATATATATATATATATATATATATAATATATATATATACATATTATATATATATATATATATATATATATATATATATATATATATATATATATATATATATATATATGTATGTATGTGTGTGTGTGTACATCTGTGATTGTGCGTGTGTATCGTTGGATGGGTGGTATTATAAATGTATGTACGTACATTTACTTACGTAAGGTTGCTGTACATATCTGCCTAATTATACAAATGAATGATTATTGAAATGAACTGGAAGTCTTCTACAAAAAAAAAAAAATAAGGGACAACTGCAAGAGATCGCCTCTTTTTAACTTGACAAAAGGGAATCGGGTAACCAGGCCATTTACGGGTTCGATGTTGTCATCCATTATAAAAAAAATATTCATTAGAATGTATGCTTGTTTTAAAACGTAAGAGACTCTCATGGAAATGGGCGGAATATTTCTTTTACTATAATTGAAGTATACATTTCACATGTAAAATATTATACATGCATATATTCATGGCTATAAGAGCGCCAGTCATTACATTGGCGCTCTTCCATTTGCGGCCTAAACTGACCTTGGCTTTGTTAAATGGAAATTTTGATTCTGATCGTTATATAATTTCAATGCCAGAGAATGAAGGCTTTATTTAATATAATGCAAATCTATATGTTGCACAAATGCTACAAAAAAATAGACGTTCACTGCAGAGCAGATGACATTTATTTGAAGTATGTCAGTATGACCAGTAAGAGGACTCTTCGACAGGATTAAAGAATATTGGAACAAATCTTTTGTAAAAATTCGACGATTAATATTATAACATTTTCGAAAATGTGCAGATTTTAAGCTATCCCTTAATGGTGCGTCAAAACAAAACGAAATTCTTTATGTTTCTATTCTAAAAAAAAGTCTAGAACAGGTTAAATCCAATCTCTCTGATGGGTGTGTTGGTAAATACATGTTCATGCATTTAATTTTTCCTCGGAATGCAAATCAGGACGCTGTTGATATATTAATGCTTCATTAAGGCTACATATAGCCGACGTTGTCATCAAAGAGAGTCTTCAATTAGATGAACATTAAACAGTCCAGATAGACAAATTTAATAAATTTCGTTCAGACAAAGTTTTGTATAATGATCAGACTTTTCTTTTGAATGTAATATTTAGGAAATATGTTTGGTACTGTAATGGGTTTAAATTTTTAATTGTTATATTACACGTTAGGCTTGAGAAATGATATACTGAGCCCAGTATAACACCCGTGGTAATCATTCGAAAGGGGAATTTGCCTGTAAAGACGTCACTCTTGTGAACTGATATTATTTTGGTTATTCCCCAGTCTTAAAAATACTGACTCTATGAATTGACTTGTAGACCTTTGTGTTAAATATTTTCATTTATATAAGAAGAGCATTATAGATAAAACATTGCTGTCATTATAACATATCTATCGATATTCGTTATATATTTCATCAACTGGTTTTAACAGTTTTACAGTAAAACACTTCAGTCAAATTCATGTTGAATTTAATTGCCTTTGCTAATTTTTTTTTCTAATATGGAGCATCTACACAATTATTTCTTGGTGATGGAAATAAGTCAAATGTTTGTTATCGAATCGAGGGCAAAGGGTTGACATTCAATCTGGAATATTACAATCCATGTAGGAGGTCTATTTCCAAGTTTTACGTGTAATTCTCAATTAATTGTAAAGAGGATGAATAACGTTCACTGAAAACAGCTTCGGTAGCTATAATGGTAGATACTGACAAGAAAATCAAATGCAAGTGCCGTGGAAATCTTTCTTCTTTTCTTTTAATGATAAAGAGATATAAATCCTCTGTTCAGGTTATTTTGGAATAAGATAAAATTAAAATATCCCCTAGTCAGCTTTATTATTTTTTGAAATATAACTACTTTAAAACATTGAGTTTTGTCTTATTTCCTTATGTCCTACGATGTAAATAAAAGATGTAAATAAAACTAGATTTTACAGTTACGTCAGGTTTAATGGTAGGATTCTAAGAACGACTGAAATTGAGGATTTTTTTTTTTTCAAGTGATGTAGTAAAATGGTAATTCTTGTATATGCCAGCGATATAAGTTTATTTACTCCTTTTCCTGGGAGTGTACGTGGGTGCGACAAAAAGAACACCCAGGCTTTTTTTTTTTTTTTTTTTTTTTTTTTTGGAAAATTTAGCTTTGATTTCTACAGAAATCAGGGAATTATTTACCTTTATATTCATACAATGCAAGATAAAAACTATATTTTCCTTTCGTGAAGTGTATTTTCGACATCCGGCTCTTCAATAAAGCACTGAGATTTTTTTTAGCCTAAATCTCCTGTAATCCTATTCGACAAAAACCGAGGTATACATCAACTATGATCCGTATTAACACCTAATCCAGGTAACTCTTAAAGTTTTTTTTTTTTTTTTAAATCTTCGTTAGACCGACCTTTTTGCCTTTGCTTTACACTTCGTAGTATTTTCTTCCCGACAAATAAAGCCACGACTTTATTTTTACTTTATAATCTCCGAAGTAGGTCAACCGTAGTTTGTAGACCCTTTGTATGGAGGGTGTATACACATACTTTTTTTTTATAGAAATAAATCAAAGGTTTACATTCAGTCTAAGACGATACAGTTGAGGTTAACAAAAGTACATTGGTTTGGTTAACTGTAATGTCATTTATGCTTGTATTTATGCAATGCAAGATATAGATTATGCTTTCCTTTCATTAGGTTTATTTTTGGACCCGGATTATTCAATAAACCATTAAGTTTTTAGCCTAAAGCTCCTGCAATCCTTTGCGACAAAACGCGTCAAATTTGAGCATATTAAGAATTTTCCATTTGCAGGACAAAGAGAGAGAGAGAGAGAGAGAGAGAGAGAGAGAGAGAGAGAGAGAGAGAGAGAGAGAGAGAGAGAGAGAACCACTTATATCTCACCTCTCTCGAGGTAAAAATTATCTATGATCCGTGTTAACACCTAATCCTGGTCAACTTTCGTATTTCTTTTGTTTTTCTCTTGACATCTCTTTGCATTTCCCTTGCACTTCGAAGTATTTTCTTTCCCCATAAACACTTTATTCTCTCTCTCTCTCTCTCTCTCTCTCTCTCTCTCTCTCTCTCTCTCTCTCTTTGTAAACTTCGACTCAACAACATCCAAAAATACCAGCAAACCACGGCCTTTTTACTTGATAAATTCGTGCGTCTTAAATAGGTTAACCATAGCTTTCACATCCTTCGGAAGGAGAGAGTATGCGTACATTTTCCGTTGACAGAAATAAATCAAAGGTTTACATTCAGTTGAAGACAAAACAACTTACGTTGTAATTCTTTGACAATCCTCAGGTATGCGCACAGAGAATGTAGGGCAGAGAGCACTTTGGTTTGGTTAACTGTGTTGGTAGTTATATACGAGAAAATAAAACACAAGTGCCCTGGAATTTTTTCATTCCTTTGACCGATAAGTGGGAATTAATCCCCATTTTATATTATCCAGCATAGAATAATAATGCATTTTCCCTTTATCAGCTTCATTGTGTTTCTGAAACATTACTATTTTTAAACCTCGGTTTTAATGCAAAGAGAACCAG
>NC_089759.1:33436656-33439156 GCF_040412425.1 Macrobrachium rosenbergii
TAATGTGATTTGTTGTCATTTTCATAAAACACTTTCTCAGTTCTGCTTAATCTAGCTTTATGAACATCCTTCTCCATTGCAACGTCTATTTAAGAAATGAATTAATATGAGATATAAACAAGTAAAAAAGCGCCTAAGTTCCTTCGGAGCAATCTAGTTTTCTGCACAGCAGCTACAGCGTATAATCAAGGACACCGAAAACAAAACTATCTTTCGGTGGTCTCGGTATAATGCTGTATGAGTCGTGTCCCATGAAACTTTAACCAAGGGCAGGTGGTGGCCTATCCTATAGAGTTGCCAGAAGCACGATTATGGCTAAATTTAACCTTAAATAAAATAAAAACTAATGAGGCTAGAGGGCTGCAATTTGGTATGTTTGATGACTAGAGGGTGGATGATAAGCATATCAGTTTGCAGCCCTCTAGCGTCAGTAGTTTTTAAGATCTGAGGGTGGACAGAAAAAGTGTGGACAGAGTAATTTGCGTACTGACAGACAAAGCCGGCACAATAGTTTACTTTCAAAGAAAACTAAAAGCACATCATGAAGACACTAGGACTCTGCAGCTTTTCCCATGAATTTCATAAAGATAACGCTTTTAATGGACCTACTCCCGTGGGTCTACCCGTGAAAGCCGATTACCTGCCTTAACCAGATTTATTGGGACGTGCCTTTATGGAAAGTGGGAAGAGGTATATTGGTATACATGAAAATTATAAGACATCATGAAAACACAGGGCAACATAAAGTTTCCTGAGAACAGTTTGTTTTACACACATATATATGTGTGTATATATACATATATACACACACACACACACACATATATATATATATATATATATATATATATATATATATATATATATATATATATATATATATATATATATATATATATATATATATATATATATATATATGTGTGTGTGTGTGTGTGTGTATGTGTATGTGTGCGTAGGTATATAGTGATTATTGCCATAAAATATGAAAAATATGACAAAAACAAACTGTTTTCAAGAAGCTTAATATTCCCCTACGTTTTCGTGACGTCTTACAATCTATCTGTATATATATAAAATATTGAATGACAAACTCCTTTAAACTTCTCGATATACGTTGTATATGTTGTTTATCTTTTGTATACTCATACTAAGCATTGATTCGGAGCAACAAATATATATTTGGAGGAACTTTTCCTTTTTATTGGTGGGATTCGAACTCACGCACGTTAGGTTAGAATGAAGTGGCGTAACATACATTTCCATATTGGCAACTGCTACCCTACTCAGTCTTAGTGTGTGTGCGTTCGAACCCCATCTCCAAAGGAAAAAATTCTTTTATTAATATCCAATATGATGCATTGCTTCCCGATGCAAGAAAATCCAAGAGAGATTGTGGAAATCGAAATGCTATGAAATCTTCGTGGTTCTGTACTAAAGAGTCATGGATAACATTATTTTAACCAATATAATAATAATAATAATAATAATAATAATAATAATAATAATAATAATAATAATAATAATATTATTATTATTATTATGAGCATGCCCCTGCAACATTAAACCTCAAAAACATACACGGGAGTTAACTCTAACTTTCCAGATGATTCAAACCCACCCAAGACTGGTGTGATCGGTGTGGATAATGGTATTTCTTGTTCATACTGGGAGTGTCCTAGGCCTTTTTCAACGGCAATCAACTACGTCTGAAGGGTGGAGACATCGTCAGACAACCTACTGCTGGGGTGCTGAGATCAGCTGATTCATCAGTGAAATATATGTTGGTTGCTACTATTCTGTCAATTGCACCATGAGATGCTTATTATAATTACTGAGGAGTGAAAGAGTGCAAGATTGTTTATTTTTCGACGATGGTCTTCAGGGATCTCTTAAAGAGCTAGGGTTCCCACGGTGCTAGTTCAGTGTATGCTTCAGAGGGAGTGTGTTTCTTGGCAACAGCAGAAACCTCTTGCAATGATGTTTGGCATCTTAGTGACTGGCCGAGAATAAAATCTCTCTCTCATATATATATATATATATATATATATATATATATATATATATATATATATATATATATATATATATATATATATATTACATTACCACAGGTGAAAAATAAGAGATGGGTGTAGGCCTGATTGGTTTCGACTTTATTGCCAAGCCATTGACGAAGGCTTGGAAATAAAGTCGAAACCGGTCAGGACCTTATTTTTCACCTGTGGCAACGTGTGATAAATGAATCACGTACAAAAGTGATAATAATCATCATGTGTATATATATATATATATATATATATATATATATATATATATATATATATATATATATATATATATATTTATATATATACATACATACATATATATATGTATATATATGTCTGTGTGCTTGTATACCCGCTTGTATGAATACGTAATTACATTTATGCACTGCATGCGTAGATTTAAAAGGCCTGCAATTAGTACCTGTGTTATAAATTCGCCCCCTCCCCCG
>NC_089759.1:33441656-33444156 GCF_040412425.1 Macrobrachium rosenbergii
CCATCAACAAAAACCCCTCCCCCCCTTTCCTTTCTCCCTCCCCTTCCCTCCTCCCTCCCCCTACCGTAGGCTGTCATTCAGAGTTTTCCTGGGCAGTGCCTGGTTGGTCAGCTAGTATATAAATATATATATATATATATACATTTATCATTAAGTTTTATCATTATATATTTATATATATATATATATATATATATATATATATATATATATATATATATATATATATATATATATATGTTTGTCATTAAGTTTTATCATTATAATATATATATATATATATATATATATATATATATATATATATATATATGTATATATATATATATATATATATATATATATATATATATATATATATATAATGATACAACTTAATGACAAACATTATTGCTATGGCATAATCATGGCAACAATAACAGTTACATAAAACATCAAGTTTCCAAACAGGGGATATCTTTTATTCATGTGAATTTCAATTGATTGATTGGGCATCACTGCAGGGGCTTTATTTTAATATCGTTTGATGGCCACAGTCAATTACTTTGTAATAAATTGCTCGTGGATGGAGATTGTTATTTTAACTTTTGGGCAATAAGAGATCATGCATATTAATGGGCGAAATAGGAATTTCATGATACAACATTCCACAAATTAACCATTCGGCTGATAAATGATTGACAGGAGTTAATTATGTATTGAAGTCGCACTGTAGCCATATGAATGCGATATTAGGCAGGAATTCTAAAACTATTAATAGATCAAGCCAGTTCACCAATGATGTAGGGGAGTGAAAAAAGATGCAAAGTTCCAAACGAACGGCAATACTATACTTTATTGTCCTATTTCTCTGAGTCAGAGAGAGAGAGAGAGAGAGAGAGAGAGAGAGAGAGAGAGAGAGAGAGAGAGAGAGAGAGAGAGAGGATTCTATTGCTTACACTATAATGAACGATTTCCACAAATAATAAGTACACAAATTATACTTAAGAATGAATGCAGAACACAAGTGGTAGCGAAGTGTATTTATTCCTATGAAAGCAAATGCCATATATTTTTTGTCAATAAATGCCATATGTTTTGTCAACTTCCGTATACTTCAATGAGCCAATACGATGAAAAATAGGGGAACAGGGTAGAAATTGCTGACCATGTAATGTAAGAGGTAATTTTAATAGGGAAGTCAGATATTGATGAATGTGTATTACAAAGTGGTATGAAATATAAATAAAACTAGCATTTCGCATGAGTACCTCTTTGCTAACTACTGTTAGTTAGTTATTTATATGAGGATGTCCTCTAACTGTTGACATGACAGAATCTTACCGATTAAAATTACAAGCGAGAAAAAAAAAAAACAATTCGTGAACCGAATCAAGAACTCGATGTAACCGAAAATACATTCAATATGACAAGCTTTCACGACATTTTGATTAAATTCATAAGTACAATGTTTAGATATACTATGGGTAATCACATAAACGAATGCTTAAGCAAATGCTACTGAACGCATAACAAAGACACCAACTCTGAGAGGTCATTTCTCTACCGACGCTAAAAGTTAAGTATATCTTAGTTTAACCAGACCACTGAGCTGATTAACAGCTCTCCTAGGGCTGGCCCGAAGGATTAGATTTATTTTTACCTGGCTAAGAACCAATTGGTTGCCTAGCAACGGGACCTACAGCTTATTGTGGAATCCGAACCACATTATAGCGAGAAATGAATTTCTATCACCAGAAACAAATTCCCCTTGTTCTTCACTGGCCTGTCGGAGATTCGAACCCGACGCTAAAATACCATTATCACAATTAGCATTAAAAATAAACTCCAGTATGTCATGTGGAAGAAACCTACAATCAGACTCTTTGTAGAGGCAGCAGATGTCAAATTTGATTCTGAAAATAAACGTAATGTTACTTAAACCTCGGCAGCTGAAACTAGGCTGTTCAACCCACGCCACGAGAGATCCCTTTTCCCTATAAACGCTCATCGCCGTTGGGGCGTAGTGTCGTCAGTGCACCTCACGCGGTGCAATCTAGGCATTGCTTAAGGCTCTTTGCAGCGTCCCTTCGGCCCCTAGCTGCAACCCCTTTCATTCCTTTTATTGTACCTCCGTTCATATTCTCTTTCTTCCATCTTGGTATTCACCTTCTCCTAACAATTGTTTCATAGGGCAACTGCGAGGTTTCCCAACTGCTACACCTTTCAGAACTTTTAACTGTCGACTTCAGCTGCTGCGCTGAATGACCTCACAGGTACCAGCGCTTAGCCTTTGACCTAAATCCTATATTCTATTCTATTCTATTCTATAAACGCTCATATATTTCTCAAATTCCACTCTCTCGTTACCATTCACGGGAACCTCCTTTAGTATAATTTCTATGAAAATCTACACAAATGTTGTTGCGTCATTCCACACAATTGCTGTTGCGTCATTCGCTAACATTCAGACCAACAAGCACGTCAGTGAACCAAACCAAAAATGCAGTTTCCTTACGAA